>NC_142930.1:52476824-52496824 GCF_046866305.1 Octopus bimaculoides | reverse complement strand
AACATTATCTCATAGTTATTAGCATCTTTCAATGCATTACATCAATTTATATAAATGTTTGGTATTTATTTGAATTATATGTTCAAGCATTTTATTGTGAATGCTTATTTCTTAAGTGTAAAATTTAAACCAAAACTGTTGAACTTAAGAGAACAATATAAAAGCCTAAAACAAAGTTAGAACCTCTGAGCTTTCAGTTAACAGACCTATAGTTTATTCATATAATTCAGTGATTCTCAACTGGGGTCCACATGACCTTAATGGGGGCAGTAGTGGTGGTCCACATAAGATTTTGTTGTTAAAATTTATGTGCAATAAATTTAAGCTATTTTAACAATTTTTTAAAGCAATTTCTAATAATATTTAATTATAAAAATATAATAGGATTCTTTTAATCATTGAATGGCTGTTAGGGTCCATCTCAGTAGGCAAAAATGGTTTAACTGATTTAATTGATATGCTAGCTATCTTTTGTTTAAAAACAAAATTTAAAAAAAAAAAAAAAAGGAACTACTACCTTGGGTGTTATAAATGAAATGAAGCATTCTGAATTCTAATTATGTTACAAATTTCAGGTCACTTAATTTCCATGGCAAACTCAAATCATATCTTTTTTTGTTTTCTTTTTATAGGAATGTCATGTTGATCGGGGTGACACTCAACGAGCTATTGCAGTTTATAGAGATATATCAGTAAGTTCTACTCTCTTTCTTAGACAAGACTGTCAGACTATTTTATAACATTTCTTCAAAAATCTGTTCTTGTGATTTTATCATTACCATCTTTATACCTTTTGGTTGAATTGGTCTTTCCCAGCTCTGCATCTTTTCACATGTTGTGGTCCTTTGTCATCTGTTTTGTGAGTTTCAGTATCCTGAGATTAGCTTTTGCTGCTTCTCATGTCTTTTTCTTCTAGGAGTTTCTTTCACCTGGATCATTTGGTCACTTGGCATTTCTTTATCTCAACTATCATCATTATTTAACATCTCTTTTTCCTTGCCAGAAAAAGGTGGGATGGTTTGACAAGAATATCTGCTTTTAGCAAGGATTCCACAGCTGAATGCAAAACATTTCCCAATGGCAACCATTTTACAGAGTGTACTGGATTGTGTTTTTGTGCCACCAACACTAGTGTGGTAACCAGCTACTTGCAAGACACGGTCGCTTACAACCATACCAATGCAGTCTTTCCTCTTCATTTCCTTTCCTGGCTCATTTGTTCTCTGTTGTTCATGCACATTAGCATTACACATTCAGTAGAGCATGTTCACTTCATGTTTTCCTGATGTAGCTAATCCTTGAGATATGGGGAAATAAGTTTATGTTGGCAAGACTCTAGAGTTGAACCTGGTATGTCTCAAATTTGTGTGTCCTGTGTATAACGATTTTTAGAGTCCTTGTTTTGATTAGTTTTCCATTGAGTCATTGAAACATTACTGAAGACTGTCTTGCTGTAGTGTTCATAAATAAAAGTCAGCTTACCTTGAAGTGTTTTGGCTCACTGTGGCCTCTTTGACCTTCTCAACTACTAAGCTATCAGTTTCTCTTCTGAAACATTAACGGTGAGAGAGATAATCATAAGCAACCATTAGAGATGAAGCTCTGTTGTAAACATGACTTGCTATCATCATCATCCAGTGTTTTAAATCTGGGTTTTGTCCCCATTAATGAGGGTGGTCAGATCTACCTTTGGGTTGACTGGTGCCCATTCTCCTTTGCTATTACAAGACTTTTCTAGAACTGGATTTTCTATGGGGAGCATGCCCTTGCTTACCCCCAACCTCAGTTTCTAGACATGAGTGGTCCCAAGACCAAAGCCTCTATCACGATTTTTAAGAAATGTGGTGGAAAACTAGCTCAGGAAGGCAGGGACGCTACTCTCTGAGACCCCTTTTGAACCCCCCCCCTACTATGGGTTTCTCATTTCTTTGCACTTCTTCCTTGTATATATAACAAGTAAAAAGGAGAAAATGCAGATAAGTATAATGTGTGTATTTAAGATTGTTTGCTTTTGATTTTATCACCATATTGTTTTTTTACCATCAACTTTTCCTCTTTACATGGATCACATGGTATTTGTTGACAGATTTTTTTACAGCCAAATGCCCTTACTGTTACCAAGATATATTGACTTGCTTTTTCAAAGCTAGTTAATATATCTTCCATAAAATATGTCTTCACAGAAAATTGGAAACACAAAGCTCAGCTTTGTCATAAACTGATACTCATTTACAATGATTTTGATGTTAAGACAAGGTGACACATACATATGCTTATACACATACATATTTACTTATATCTGACAGTTTACTTTCGGTTTCTGTCTTCCAAATCCACTCACAAGATGTCCATTGACTTAGAGTTACTTGTCCAAGACTGAACCTTAAACCATGTGATTTATGTTCAGAGAGTATTATAGTTAATGATATAACTTCCCTTTGCTATTTTATTGTATACCTCACATTTTATGACTGTGCCCCATAATATCTATGAAAGGAAGTTTAAAGACTGTGCAGGTGTGGCCATGTGATGTGTATGGATGAGGACAACTGCATAAAGAAGTGCTGGGCTCTAATTGTGGAGGGTACCTGTGGAAGGAGTAGACTCAGGAAGAGTGGTGAAAAAAGATGAAGTGGTGAAAAAAGATGAAGTGGTGAAAAAAGATCTTTGGACGCTGAGCCTCACTGAAGAAATGACAAGGGACCGGGAGATGTGGTGATTTGCTGTATTTGGTAATATGTGTTAAGCTAAGTAAAATTGCGGTCTTCCACACATACAGGCTTGTCCTTTCAGGTGCTGGTCCCACATAAAAAGCACCCATGCTGGTGCTGCATGAATGCACATGTGCCAGCAGCATGTAACAAACACCCAGCACACTCTGTTAACTAAGGACATCCAGTTGTAGAAACCATGCCACAACAGACAGTGTCTGGACAGCTCCCAGCTGGTTCGCTCCATGTCAAATACTCCAACCCATGCCAGCTGGGAAAGCAGATGTTATGCAATGATGATGTAATGTATATCATATTGATTACCTGAATTGATGTAATCCTTGAAAAAACAGCTGATAATCTATATTATAATGGAGAAAGCTGCTTATTAATTAGGTGTGTAACAGTTACTAAAAGTACTAAAAGAAAGCAATTGTTAAAGGCTTGACCGTGGGAAAATTTTTTTATAAATTCATGTTCCATAACAATTTCCTATAATTTCAATTTCTGAATTTATTGAATTTTTGAACTCCAATTTTTCACAAATTTAATTATTTGTTGCATTCACTGTGGCGGCCGTTGCCAGTACCGCCTGACTGGCTCCTGTAGGATTTTCGAGCGAGATCGTTGCCAGCGCCCCTGGACTGGCTTGTGCGGGTGGCACATAAAAGACACCATTTCGAGCGTGGCCGTTTTCGTGCGGGTGACACGTAAAAGCACCCACTACACTCTCTGAGTGGTTGGCGTTAGGAAGGGCATCCAGCTGTAGAAACTCTGCCAAATCAGACTGGAGCCTGGTGTTGCCATCCGGTTTCACCAGTCCTCAGTCAAATCGTCCAACCCATGCTAGCATGGAAAGCGGACGTTAAACGATGATGATGATGATGATGATGATGATTTACAAAGTCTCTCACTCTCTATTTCAATGTTTTCATTTCAAGTTTTAATTCGCTATTTGGAAAACCCAGTTTATTCTATATACGTAATGTAAAAACATTATTTTATGAATGAAAATTTTTTAATATACCGGTATAAATTTTGGAAAAAAAGATTAATAAGTGATTTTGTTGTTATGGCTGTTTGGAATGCTATAATAACTGTCAGGACCGATTTTGGTCATTTTTTTTTTAAAACTTCAAAACCATGGGAGGAGCCATTTTGGTAAAAAAAAAAAAAAAGAAAATATTTTCAGAGGAAAAGATGAACAATTCAAGGGAGGTTTGGCTGTTGTTTCTAGCACAACCCAAACTACCCTCTGTTTTCACTCTCACATGTATTGATGTTTTATCAATATTTTTCTCACATTAAACACATTTTGTAGAATGATGATGCCTAAGTAAAACGCGCATGGTCCATTGCTGGAATGTAAGCAACAACAAAAAAAATTGCAATTTAAATTTTTACATCCACCTCAATCAAGCAAAACTGTATGTGTGTAAGAAACGACATTTTCTAACAAGTATGCTATTAAAATGAATTATCATTTATGTAACTCTTTCTTTATATCACTGTGGATAAATACCTGCAATGATCTCAGGCTCTCCAATATTTTAATTTATAAACAGAAACAATCGAGAGCAGGGAGTGGGGTTGCTAAAAAATTAAAAAAATTTAAAATTTTCTTCTCTTTAGCATATAAATGTATTTATGGGGAGAAAAATATTGAAAAACATCAATACATGTGAGAGTGAGAAAGAAACTTGGCCAAATCTCCCTTAAATTATTCACTTTTCCTTCTGAAAATATTAGCAATATTTTTTCTTTGTACTGAAAAGACTCCTCCCATGGTTTTGAAGTGCAACAAAAATTGGCCAAAATAGGTCCAGAGTAGGATGATGAGGGAGTGGGTGTTGTAAAAAAATTTTCAAAACTTTTTCTCATACAAAGATGTCCTCTACCCCACTTCATTGTTTTGAAGAATGTTGTTTAAAAAAAAATGGGGAAAATCCCTGTCAAAACAGTAGTTCTAACTTATTTGGTCTTCCTGATCCAAAACTCCTCTTCCCACCCCCTCGGAAAAACATTTCATACACAATGTTCTTTATAATTGTAATCTATGCCATTTGAAAGATATTTGTATAAACTTTCATTAAAAGATACCCATTTTCCTGAAAGTTATGAGAGAAAAAAGATCAGGTGAGTTTTCTGAAACTCCTCTCTCCACCCCGCAGGAAAATTCTTTTCCATACATCCCTATATACTCTGAAGCCACAACATCTAAGCAGTATTTGTAAAAAAATTTCCTTAAAAACTATTTTCTTGGATGTTATGAGGCAACAAAGTTGGGTGCATATACATCTGTAGTTATGCCCTTTTATTTATACAATTTTTTCATTTCATGTTTATTTTATTCATTGTTTGCAATGTTCTCTCTTCCCCTCTCTGTCTCACACACACTGCAAAGCTAATTGATAGGCTACTGAATTGAAATCTCTATATTGCTTTGAGGGGACGGTGAAATCTGACAAATTGCTTTTCCTCTCTGTAGTTGAACTACCTTGATGTTTGTTCAAAAAAGAGAGATTATGACTGAGATAAAATAATGAAAGCAATATTTACTAAGCAAGTGAGCACTATTATACAAGGAAATAATTAGGTGTGAAATATCATAGAAATTATTAGGAATGGGAATCAAATGTGAAAATAATATGAAGTGACTAGTAGAAAACCACCCAGAGGGCAGTCTTTCTGCTGGTATAAATAACTCTGTGATAATCTATGTAAATTTATTTTGGGAATTTTACCCTACAACTGTTTGAGTTGAAAATAATAGATGGATGAATAGTTGACATATCTAGGATTATGTATGCCTACCATTAAAAAGATATTAACATTGGAAATGATGTGAAATAAGTGCCACATGAATATTTGTTTAAATATAGGTAGTAGTGTTAAGTTAGACATGGCCTGGGCCAATACTGGCCAAAACCTATCAAAGTTGTACTTGTTGATCATCATTACCACTATCATCATCTTTGTCATTTAAACATCAGTTTTTTTCCTCATCATCATCATCATCATTTAACGTCCGCTTTCCATGCTAGCATGGGTTGGACGATTTGACTGGGGACTGGTGAAACCGGATGGCAACACCAGGCTCCAATCTAATTTGGCAGAGTTTCTACAGCTGGATGCCCTTCCTAACGCCAACCACTCAGAGAGTGGCTTCAGAGTATATCTGATTTAAATTTCTTTTTCTATGAATGCAATTTGCAATGACAAGTATATAGTGTAAATTGATTATTTGATGTAAATGTTAAATTTGAAAGATTCACACTGATACAAAGAAACAGGAAAGAAGAGAGAGAAGAAAAGGGGAAAAAATGAAAAAGAAATGTGGTAGGAAGTAAAGTGGCAGAAGATGGAGGGGAGGGGTGATGGGCCACATATCCCAGAACAAGTAGGATGCTTAGCTGTGGTCCACAATGATGACCGCAATGGCATTGTTGCAGAGAATGGCCCGCGACACTCACTGCAGCAGTCACTATTCCTTGCAGGGCTCATTTCTTTGATGGGCCACTGTTACCCCTATTTTGCGGAAGAAATGGGTAGTATGGAGTCCTTGAACATCTGACGTTTCAACGGCGACTGGCATAAACTGATAGCAGCCGGACAGGCTCCTGTATTTATTGAACTTCCTCTCCTCCATGTTACAGGCAGTCACACCAGGGTTTGCAGCAAATTCTGTATAGAGCCTAAAGTTTAGTACTTGTATATATCTCAGCCATGTTCTGCAAAGTATATCTTTTCTAGTTTGATAACTCTTCCTATCTTCTTAGTTCTAGTGACCTATTATAAGAATAAGAGATCAGTTGTATGTATGCTCTCACAATTTTGAAAACTGTTTCAGCAAGGAATTAAAACAAGGTGGCAAACTTCATTTACCAACATCTTATTATTCAAGTATGCTTTCAATTATAATAAGGAAATCTTGAAAGTCTAAACTGTTTAATGGTAACATTCTACGTCTTATACCTTAGTAGTTTCCAGCAACATCCATAATGATTAAAATTTTTTCTTGAACTTTCCATGATACTGTACCATTGTTTTCCACTTGTATTTTAAAAATAACACTATTTCATTTCTCTTTATATTATAGAATTCCTGTACTGAAGTTAGAAAGCGGAAAGAGATGGAGTATGAAATTATCCACAGCAGCATTAAAGGTTGGGAAGGAGAGGTATGTTCAATTCATGAATTTTATTTTATGTCAATGCTTTCGTAAATTTCTGATTAATTTTTATTCAACCATTGCTATAGTTTCAACTTTTGGACGAAACTGTGTTATACTAGGTTTTGAATTTGTCAAATAGGGTTTTAGTTAAAATATACAGGAATAAGCATCAAATAAGTTAATTTTGATCTTAATTAAGATTGTCATATTTTTAGCTGATATTATAATATAATAATTCAATGGAAGAAAGGCATTTCTTAGTCTTCATTTTTATTATCTTAAGATACATTTATTTACAAAGTAAAATAATTAGTTTGAGTGCAAGATGGTTCTGGCAAGTTCCAAGCAAGCCATGATTGTAACCTGATTTCAATACTTAGTGGGTTTATTTCACTTTACTTATGCTTCTTTCTTGAGATTCTGTGATATACATAAACTTGGAATAAGATGATATGGGTTTGGCTGATATGTTTTTGGTACACAACACAAAGGAAATAATTTTGGGGTGGTGCACTGATAGCAGTAGAATTGATAAAGTGGTTTCACAAAATGTTATGCATTATTATATCCTGGTATATTCTATTTTCATTTCTTATCTCTGGTGTTGAAATTTTTCTGTGTGTCATTATAACGATAATGGAGATGTGTGGCTTAGTGGTTAGGATGTTAGTAGTTAGGATGTTAGTGGTCATAAAACTGTAGTTTTAATTTCTGAACTGGGTGACTTGTGTTCTTTAGCAAAGCACTTAATTTCATGTTACTCTAGTAGCTACAATTGCTCACAAGCTTTGTGAAGTGAAGTGGATTTTTAAAAATAATTTTTTGTTTACTTAAATATCATAAGTGCTGTAAAATGGCAGTAACTTTCCATTTAATTCCATACTAAAATCACTTTTTCATTCAGGCTGAAAAGACTTATATGCCATACTCCACTTTACAACCAAACCTTTTTTCAAATTTTGTGCTTCTTGCCTTCCTAGAGAAATTGGTGAGAAATCACTCCTGTGTATGCTACTTATTTTGAGTCTATCATAGAGTACTATAGCCAGAAATGAATATAGGACTAATGATATTGAATTATTTACAGTTTGTGCAGTGATCTTGCCACTTAAATTATTCAATCTTAGTTTGTGTTTTATTAGTATTTGGGTACCTTTAGCAGAATCCACTTTGTTGTGAACATGCAGACCAAGTTACAAGTCTGTGGTTAACTTCTCTTCTTCCCATTAGTGTCAGAATGCCCTCTCCAATTAGATGGTTGAAGAAAGAAGAAAGAAAGAAAAAAATAAATAGATGGAAGCTTATCTGTTAAATCATAATCAAATTCAATATAGGCTTGTTGAAATGAATAACTCTGTCATTCTTGTAAATTATGGGAGCTTCATGATTATTTTAAGAATCATGAATTGACTTTCATTTAACAATATTCATTCAGTTTGCAATTTGCATTTGATTGTTTGTTCTGAACATGATTATACCAGTTAGCATAAGTTTCCTTCTTAATTCACAAATTCTACTTTCCTGGATAAACTCATTGACAATTATAGCTTATTGTGATGAATAAAAATAAATCAATAAAAATATAAACAAATATTGAAAAGGAAGTGTAAAAGCAAATTCAATAAAGACATGAAATATAAGTATTTGAAATGTTAGGATAATAGTGATTATTCAAACTAAAGTGTAATACAACCATGTTGGCTTAGTTTCAATGATGTCCATTCCTTTGTGCATAGAACAATAAATGGGGAACTACAGTAGTAGTAGTAGTAGTAGTAGTAGTAGTAGTTATTTTAGTTTATTCCATTTTATTTCAAAATAACTCCATCATTCTGTTTGTATCTTGTTTCTGCATATTTATATAGATTTGTTTACTTTCTCTCTTTGCAGGAAATTACGCAACTTGGTGAAGTTGTCTATTTGTCACAAGTTAAACTAATTACACACACTGGTGAAAAATTGGATCGCGTATTTGTTTTATTCCAGAATGTACTTGTAATGTTGTCTTTAGGCCCAAGGTTGAGTGGCTACCATTATGAGGTTAGTAAAATGTATTGCCAACATGTTTTAATTGAATTGCTTTAAAATACTGTTTTTCTAAACAACTTGGTATCATCACTGCCACTACTACCACCACCATTACCACTACTACTTTTTAAATTTTTTTTATCTACTGGCATCTGATGGATGTGTTTGCTAGATTTCATCCTTACGCATGATGCATTACCAGCATTCACTGTATCAATATGTCCTGTGCTAGCTCTACTTATGCATTTAGCTGTGTTTCCACCTGCAATGTTTTACTTTTGATTAGATGGATTTTTATATCTAAATGTCCTAATCAAACTCAAGTTGACCAAAGTTGAGTGAGCACAGTTTGGTTAACAGAAACTCTGTGGAAACCTGATGGAAAGACCTTCCCTATTCTTGGGTGGTAGACTAAAGCTGTTTGTTTGGTTTAACATTACCACTTGGTCCTTAGATGTTTTTAGTCTATTTTCTAGCAAGCATTTAAGCCAAATCTCTTGTTCAAGGATAACTTCTTCCCTTCAATAAGTCACAGAGTCCTTGAAAAGAGCCAGAGGTGCTACCCTTCTTCAGAGAGGATTAAAAATACAAAATATTGTAGTACTGTAGATTGGTAAAATTGTTTCAGCTGGAAGGCTAAACCTTCATTTTCATACAAATGATGATGATAGCTAATTTAATCCTTTAGCATTCAAACTGGCCATATCTGCCCCAAATATTGTACTTGTTTTCTGTTCAAACTAGCCAGATCCAGCCTCTCACACTTACCAAACAATGTTATTCTAAAAATAAACATTCATGTCATTGGAATTTCTAAGCTATGAGATAATGCAGAATGAATTCAAAAGAATGTAAATAAATAAGCAATACATTTGACAAAGAAATCTGAATGCTAAAGGGTTAATGAAATGTTAAATAATTAAGAACTGTTTACTTAGAGTAATAATGTCAAGAGGTTTGTAGAAATATCTGATGTGAAATGAAAACTTTTTTTCCTATCAGCTTAATGCTTTGATTTATAATTGAATAAAATGAAGTTGTAAAGTTAACTAATTTTATATGACCAAACAAAGGAACCTTTATATGGTTGCTTGACAGGCTAGAAATAGCAAAAATTTTCCCTCAGATCATACTCTATTATCTTATTAGATAAAAGGGGACTCATTATACGAGAGGGTGTTGAAAAGTTCCTGGCTTTAAGGGAATCGTGAAAAGCTTGGTTTAAGGGTATTGTGAAAAGCCTCAGAAAAACTGGACTGCTGCAATAAGTGTGTGTGGGAATATGTTGAATAAAATCATACCTGATCCTCCCGTATTTTCTTTTACCCAAAGTCAGGAACTTTTTTCAGCACCCAGTTTTAGTTCTGGAGACACTTATTGCTAAAGCAAAAAAGAGAATAGAAAAAGACAAAAGTTCACAGTCAAAAAGGCCTTTAATTGTTGGCCTACTCAAATAAAACTAGCTTAGGCCTAAACAAGAATAACAACAAAAGCCTCATTTTTCATCAAAAAGATGTAAATTGTTACATTTTCTCGTTTTTCTTATACATCATCATCATCATCATCATCATCATCATCATCATCATCATCATTGTTTAACGTCTGCTTTCCATTCTAACATGGGTTGGACGATTTGACTGAGGACTGGTGAAACCAGATGGCTACACCAGGCTCCAATCTGATTTGGCAGAGTTTCTACAGCTGGATGCCCTTCCTAACGCCAACCACTCTGAGAATGTAATGGGTGCTTTTACGTACCACCGGCACGAAGACCAGTCAGGCGGTACTGGCAACGGCCACGCTCAAAATGGTGTATTTTATGTGCCACCTGCACAAGAACCAGTCCAGGGGCACTGGCAACGATCTCGCTCAAAAGTCCTTACACATGCCACAGGCACAAGTGCCAGAAAGGCGACGCTGGGCACAGGTGCCAGAAAGGCGACGCTGGGCACAGGTGCCATCACATATGAAAGATAATTTTAAAATATTAAATGAACTCTTCAACCAGAAATAAATTCTTTTCTAGTGATCATGTGAAAAGTATTGGTTGCATTTTTCACAGAAATGTGACAAAGATGTTAAAGTTATTGAAGATTAATGAATGGCTATTTATTCAACTTCATTTCAATTTTGATCCATGATTTTTAAAGTCAGCAGTGTTTTGTATGGTTTTAAATTAGAAATTTGTAATAATTATTTAATTATTGGAGATTATTACTTTGAGTTTTTTCTGTTTTAACCATTGTATTCAACATGTTAGATAAAAAAATAGATAAATGATGATTTATTATTTATTGAATACTGGATAATGGATGCCATTTCGGTGTTATTTTACTGAATGATTGATTATAGATGCTTTAATTTGTTCTTTCTTAATTACAGGGGCAGCTGAAGTTGAGTGGGTTGTCTGTAAATAAATCTGAAGTCGAAAATATGCCTAATAGCTATGAAATCACTGGTAAGTTATGCATTTTCTTTGCTTTTTTTTTTAACCTACAGATTACCGTAAAAACCCATGTAATTGCACACCTGTGTAATTTACCCAGGTGATTTTCAGGATAATATTTGTTAAAAAAAAGCTTCTACTCATGTAAAATTTGCACCTAAAAGTTTTCAGAAATGCTGATATAGCCAGGAGAAAACTGTTTTCAATTTAGTTGTGTTTAGCATAATTTCACTTATGATTAGATTTTATTAAATTTTCACAAAATAAAAATAATTTCTGTTTAACAGTTATCACAATGAAAGCTATTAAATTACAAAGTGTTTGTGCTGTTTATAATAAACTTTATTTTACATTTCTTGCCCACAAGAGATTTTGTCTGATCTTTAGCATACTGCTGTATGTCTTCTCAAATCACTATCACAGGAAAACTTGTTGATGAGAATTACCAACAATAACAAAGCTGATAAATATGCACAGTTGTTACAAATTAAGTTAATTACCAATAAGCATTAGCTTGGATGACACTTTACTCAACTGACAGAGGAAGGTGACCAATCATGCTGATTATGTAAACAGAGTTCTTTTCCATCTATTCTTGTTGGATCCTTTGATACATAGTATTGAAATTTTAATCCCTTTCACAATTATAAAATGTCAAGCAAACTCAAAAATTTGTCATTACCGTTATTGTCAGTATGGGCAGAACTTATGAATTGTTTATTGCGAAGGAGAAATTAAATATGTACCCCATTGTGATGGCATGAACATCACACATCAAAAACTAGTTAACCATTTAATGGTTTTAGTAAATTTATGTAGAAAAAGTAAGTATTATACCATTCAGCATAAATAAAATTCAACTTCATTATGTATATTTAGGATATTATTTTTTCTGTAAAAACCTATTCTGACATTAAATGAGTCAACTTCTGGTACAAAGGTTTTTTGTTTTTGTACATCTTCTTCAACAAAATAAAATTTCAAAAAAAAATAAAATTCTAGAAATGATCTACTCATGTAATTTACGCACCCCCTAATGTTTTTTTAAAAAATTTTTGCAAACAAAGTGCGTAAATTACATGGGCTTTTACGGTAATATAAAGAAACAGTGAGTTTTGCCTTGTCATTTACAATAAATATGTTTATAGCATTTAAGAAATCCATGTACCTCAGTCTCCGAGATTGCACTTTTGCTGGGAATCATAGACAGGCCATGTTTTAAATATTGGTGTTAATAGAAAGAACTAAGGAGGCTTCAAATTTCTTGTCTTCTAAAGTTGATTAAATTCAGCCTGTTTATGTTCTTTATATACATATCTCCTTCCAATTTTATCCTCTTCTACCTTTCTAGGTCCACTGCCTTGTGTATACTTACGCTCTGTGTGAAAGCGCCTTCAGTTATGTCAAACCAACAAGGCCGACAGTTTTGAAATTGTCTTTCCCATTATCCCCAAACATTGTACTCCAGCGCTAGCTCCTATACACATCAAACTCTTCAGTCTCTCCTTCTCTATATAGAGATCTATGCTGATCTTTGGAAACAAGCTACAACATGTTTCATGTCCAAGAAAGGCAATCTCTCTGCCATATAATGCCCTGTTGCACTCACCTCCAATATCTCTAAGATGATGGTGACAGCTATTAACAACACCCACCCAACACCTCAAATCCTTCTTCCTCTTTAATAACCATACAGTTTCCATAAAATCAGGTCCACCGATGACCCACTCTTCTCTGTCATTCACCAGTTGGCTCTTGGTTTGGAGAAACTTGGTGCTTGGTGAAAGCATTGTTGCCACTCTTGACATTGTCAAAACTTTGCCTGCCTATGGGCTCCCCATTTCTCGTCTTTTAGATTGGTGGCTTTTTATCAGACCATATTATGACTACATATCTTGTTGAAACACTCTCTATTCCTCTGTCAACTCCAGCATAGACCAAAGCTCAGTTTTGTCTCGCACCACTCCCTTACTTTCTCTATATCAATGAATTGCCATCTTATCTTACAACACCCTTTCTCATTCACATGAGATTGCTCTTCATTACTCTCTTATCATTCCCTAGCCAGCCTCATCTACTTGAACAGAGACACCACATGCCAAACTCACTCTACCTCTATGAACAGAGGTCTTGTAAACATCTCTGAATGGAGATATGCCAATCCTGTCCCTATCAGCAGCAAGCAAATGCAAATACTATTCATATCAAGAAGCCATCATTGTCTCAACAAACACTCTAATTATGAGCAGTACTCAACTTGAACCCTTAAAATCATTCCATTTATTAGGTCTGTCTCTAAGGCTCCCTCCTGGTGAAAGTATATCCTGGATACCTCAGCTTCCTATTAATTGTTGATAGACTCAGGCGAGAGCCACAAAAGAATATTTCTCTTATATTTAAGAAAGTGCTGCTGCATGCACAAATATCCTAGACTGCACCCAGGAAAGAGCCACCCAACTGATTGGCATAATGTTGCTCAAAGTTACACTCCAACATTAGCCCACAGTTGCACTGTCTCCTTTTGATACCTTTTCTAATGCTACTATAATGGCCTCTACTCCTTGGGACTGACTGTGTTCAGTACACCTTCATTCAAGCTGGCTCTTTGGAGTTCTAAAGATTCAAGAAAAACTGAAAGGGCATCAGTCTTATTAGTCTAGGATTAGAAAAAAAATTGTGTGAAGTGATAGGTTCAGTGCCTTACAGTGACTAGTGCTTTCATTTAGTCTAAAGACATCTAGCTGCATTTAATTTGAAGATGAAATATTTGAAAAATGGCAGTACATTTGCTTTGTAAGTTTCTTTCAATGATTTCTGTTGTCTTTGTTTCAGGTAATCTCATCGATAAACTGACTGTGTTATGTACCACAAGAAATGAACTGAACCATTGGGTAGAAATGTTGTGTCAACAAATCAAAAATTCACAAACAAACAGATTGAAACCGCAAAGCTTACAGGTAATAATTAAAAAGAAAATTATGATTGCTTTTTCAAGTCTATTTCTTTTCAAGCTATATTGTTTTAGAGTTTTGTTGTGATCTTGTGGTTTGCCATATGAAATGGTCCTTGGAGCCAGTATTCAAATTATATCTCAATTAGTTATCTTGAGATTCTTCTGTTTGGGATATGTTTCCAATTGAATTGTTTTGGATATTGCATATGTCCAGAAAACTGCTGGTAGTGTTGGTGGTGGTAATACTAACCCTTTCCCTCCCGTTTGTATAACAAGTATAAGAATGAGAGGTGAATCAAAATGACAACTACTCTGCTGCTGCTGTTGTTGATACTGAATATGGCTTCTTTATTATTGTTGTTGTTCCCCGACAGAACTGATGTTATACTTTTTATTGAAGCCATTATAATCCATTTCGTTGATGATATTTTGGGAAAAGGCCAAAATTTCAAGACTTCTCATTGTTCTTCCCCTCCAAAATCTAAGGCATTCTACTCTAAAGATAAAACTACTCTTACTGTTTATATTGCTTCAAACCAATATACTTACAAGCCATCATTGTCACCATTTGGAATTTTCTACTAACCATTCCAGCTGCTGCTAATTGAAATGATACTGTTACTACTTTAGTGCCAAATTTTTTTAACTGTAGTAGAACTTTATCTAGTTCTAGTTCTGTAAATATAAAGCAGCCTTTCACTTTCATTGCACCTGATATTTTTGTCATCTTCTAGCAATATCTCTCTAGAATACTGGCTCCATAAAATAGAGCTAATATAAGTCTACAGTTTGATTTTATTTATCTGCAGAGTGACTTAGTATCAGTTTTATTGATTTGACTTGTCTTTCCTTTCAAGTTTAACGGTGAAAATGGTGGTTTAGTTCCAGGTCTGTAACATAATACTGTGCACTTGCACTATTCTAACACTTGTTGAAAACACTAAGAGTTTTGTTTTCAATCTTCTTCTAGTTGCTGGAATTAAAGGTATGTTGGAGAATTCTTTGTTAGCTTGTTGGTACCTTAGTGAAGTTCCCCTTTTACTTGAAGTTAAAAACTAGGTGCTTTGGACCGCCTGCATCCTGATTGATCCACCATAAAATATATCAATATGACTAATTGCTGCTGTAGAGTAAAAACTGGATGAAGGAGAATGGGAGAGTGTTGATGTGTTTGAAGTGATCTTGAGAGCTCTTACATAAATTTTCAGTTGCTTGTAATAAAACCTCAACCAAATGTTAGAAGCACCCCTGTTCATGTGCTATGTTGTGAGATAATAATGCTATTCTGATTGTCATAAATTTTATGCATGCCAAGCTGTGTCTGTTTCTGAGACAGTCTGCTGCTTGCTATAAGTGTTTCAGATGTTTGTAGTAGTTGTAATTTAAATTTATTTAGGTGATTTTATTTATTTCTTTATTGTATTTCTTTATTTCATATTTTTCCACTGATTCTTGTGATTTTAGTTTTCTCATGATGTCTTTTATATTTCAGTGATTATGTAATAATCTGTCCAGAATATATTTCACTGTTACTTATAATTGGTGCAGATCTTTTGTCAATGCTGATTATGTTTTTGTCAAACTATTATGGCATGCTAATCAACAATGATTAAGTTCTAATGTGATGGTATTAAATTCACATTATGACATGTTAATTAAATGAATCCAAGTACTTATTCAATAACAGTCAAGTTTCTAAATACCATATTTCCTGATTCATAAGACATTTTTGTACACAGGAAAAAAAAGATTCCATCCTCACCCCCATCCCTACCTCCCAGAAAAAAAAAGTGAAAATCACCCTGGGCTTTATCATAGAAGGGTCAGGTAGTACTTCAACATCTGGGTCCAGTCTTTAGTAGAATTGTAATCTCATAATAAAAGCCTACAAATACAACTGACATGTAAAAGGTATATCTCTGTATATTACCATACTGATTAGTTTTTAATATTTATTGATGGTAACTAGTTTGAAATTTACAAGTGTCTACTGGCTCTGTTAACAGAAAATCATTTATTTTGTTTGTTTTGTGGTGAATCAACTGTACCTCTCATGCCATTTGTAGATTGGCAGAAGTGCCATTAAGCTAAGTACTATCTGTTATCTGTCAGTTTAGTTATTTCTCCGACAATCGTTGATTTTACAACATAATTGCAATTAAGAGAGAAGACAGATACACATAATAATTAGTTATAAACTATAAGTTGTTGACTATGCCAAACAATATAGCAACTGAGTAACTATGCAGTAGTAAACTATGAGCAACTGGAACAAATATATAAAATGTGAAACAAGAAGCATTAATGAAAACAAGAATGAAGAAAGTGAACTTCATAAAGAAACAAAATTTACATAAGTGGGAGGGAAGTGGGGGCTGTGTTAAAAATATAGATAGTCCATAAATGTGGTATGTGGTATACAATCTCATCAAAGATGATAATGTCCAAGGCATTACTGTTATAACCACTTGGCAATTCATTTAACAAGTCATTGTAATATTTATGTAAGAAGGGAACAAGTGAATGATAGCTGTGAATTTAGTAACCCCTACAGAATTACTGAAGCAATATATTATTCCACAGATGGACAGCCGTTGTAAGAGTAGAAATAGTAGCAAATGCATTTAAAAAAATGTGGAATCATTAATGCAATGATTGGTTCTGAAGATGAATTTCACTGTGAAGATAGTAATGGCTCAGAAACAGTTAATGCTTGTAATAGTGGTGTAGATTATAGCTGCAATTGTTTACTGTGTTAATATTAAGATATTATTAGATAGATGTTAATAGACATTAAACTGATTGTGGAGTCTTCAACTATCTGCAGCATTCTCAAAAAAAGCTAAGGAATTATGTACATTATTTACATTTGAATGATATTTGTCCTCATCTTGTTTGTTGGCGTAGTGGTTAAGAGCATGAGCAACTGACCCCAAAATTCCGAGTTTGATTCCAAGCAGTGACCTGAATAATGATAATAATAATATCAAAAAATACCTTAGGAATGAGAACCCAGGTTCGAAATTTCCCTAAAACACCTGATGAAGGCTGGAGGGTATATCAGCTGAAACGTGTTAACAACAAACAAGATGAGGACAAATATCCGTCAAATGTAAATAATGTAAATAATTTTTTTTTATTGGCTATTTCTGTCTCACTGGGTTGTGAGTGCAGACTGATCTCTACAGTATATAGTTGAGACTTGGTAAGTAACTGTAATGTAGTCAAGCTTTGTGAAAAGTCTGTAGTGTCCATAGCTAGTAGTGATGTACTAAATTTTGTTAATGCACAACTATTTTATTCTAAATTAAATATTTTTACAAAATACATCTTTGATAATATGGTCATAAATCATTGAAAAAAAAAAAACCTTCTAAAATATACCTTCCTAATTGTAGGGTGTATTTCATCACTTGTAGCATCTTATGAGCAAGGAAGTATGTTAATTTTAAAACAGGCTGGATCTATATATAATGTTAATAGAAAAATAAAGGGGAAAAAGAAAGCATAAAGAACCGCTTGAGTTCTTGAAGTCTTTTTTATGCATCATACTGACGATAGTTGTTTTGTCATAAATTCTTTCCTTAATAAAGATAAATTATATCTATCTGAGATTTTTACTCATAATGTGACTTGTCAACATTTAAGGCAACACTTAGGTAGAGTCATCTGTTCTGCTACCTGTCAAAAGTTAGCATGCTAACTGTATTATGATAACTGTAATAGGTCAAAGTGACTTGTTATGGTGGTGGGGTAATTAAGATGACTTGTCATAAAAGCTTTTTTTTCTATTTTTTAAATATATATTTGTATTTTTTATAGTCTTCTCTTGAATCTTGATGATATTGGTGAACTCAACAACAATAATAATAACACATTTAGCCTAATGTCATGGGAGTTCAATTTTACTATAGTGAGCTAACACAATATTTTCAGTTTTGCAGTCAAGCTGTTCCACCTGTTGTACAATCTTAAGCACATTCTTGTATTGGACTAAACCATTTATTTCTTATTTCAGGCTTTGGCTCCTGATGTCATTAGTGATAAGGTACTAATCACTTTTTTTGACTAGGTGTTTAATGCCCTCTATACTTGCACACCCACATCTATCATGATAACCGTACCTTTGTAGAAATATCATACTAGTTGAGATCAAAATCTACAGCATTTTTGGAAACGTGGCTGTATGTTAAGACTTTACCATATTTTTCTAATCCTACAAATGTTTGTGATTTTCCATGTGCGTTGTAATTAGGTGATACCTCATGTCCCAGCAATCCATTCAGATTTATTGGTATGTTGGATACATTCTTTCGTCTTACTTCAAAATGTCTCTAGCTTGTCAACTTAGAATATGATAGAAATATTAATTGGCCACAATTATTATTCTAGTTATCAAAAGTCAATGGGTATTAATCTAGTACTTATTAGATAATGTCCATTGTAATTTTGTCTTTGATCATCTATTTTATATGTAGAAGTTAAAGGTTTATTATATAAGACAGGGATTGGTCAACTCTAACCTATTGCTCATAATTATCGTTACATTTCGCAGTCACTCATGTTACAAGTTATTAATAAAGATATGATTAGAAGCTTGCTTTGCAACTATTTGATTCATGGTTCAATCACACTGCATAGGACCTTAGATAGTTCTACACAATATATATATATTAAATGTGTAAAATTTGGTGTATGAACTCAGAATAGTCTATAAAGTGGTGGGTTTTTAGGAAAGGCATCCAGCCATAGAAATCATGCCAAAACTGAGATATTAGAGCATGTTGCAGTTCTGCAGTTTGTTGGATCCTTTCAAACTGCTCAAACCATCCATTTTTTGGAAGTGGATATCAACTGATGATAAAGGATGATGAATTTTGTTAATATCTCCATCAGTGTTTGAATGCTAGTCAGCTCAACACTCTTCCCTGGATGCAGTCTAGGATGTCAGTGCATATAGCAGTGTCCCAGTTGTGGGATCAGTACTAACTTGTGGGCCTCACTTGAGCCTTATAGATTATGAAGTGATAATGTTCTACATATTGTGTACAAATTTTTGGAAACTGGCTTAAAATATATACATACATATTCTCATGAGTAGCATTCACATGAGTAACATGGTAACATGAAATCCAGTACAACCTGTTACATTGGTGAGTAAATTGGCACCCCCAACAGGCTAGACTGGTGAGGAGGGTTGCTAGAAACCCATCAGGACTAAAAAGACCTGATGAACGGATGAACCTAGTGTTGGTTCAATGACTTATCTAATGATAGCATGGGCACTCAGGGGTTCCAGTATGCTGGAAGACCACTCAGAGTAAGGTACCTCAGCTTTCATTAAAGCATGGCTGTTGGTCACTTTGATATAAAACTGGATATGTCGGGAATGGCATTGGACATTTCGGGAATCTTTTGTTTGCATTTGAGATCATGGCGCTCCCATATTCCTGAACCTGCAATCCATACCAGCATTAGATATCTTGTCTGGGCTTGTCTCTAGCTCATGTCAATAGGGTGGAGAATGTCTGTGAGGTGTTGTGCAAGCCCTATTGGACCTAAAATTTTGCATAAGAATTTTGCATCCCAGTGATGATCATACTTGTCTATGAGTTGTGTCTGTGTGTACACAAATGTTATATTTATAATATATGTGTGTGTGTGTGTGTGTGTGTGTATATCAGTACC
>NC_142930.1:52474270-52476324 GCF_046866305.1 Octopus bimaculoides | reverse complement strand
TATATATATATGTATGTATACATATATATATATATATATATATATATATATATATGTATGTATACATATATATATATATATATATATATATATATATGTATGTATACATATATATATATATATATATATATATATATATATATATATATAAACACACACGCATGATAAAAAGAACACAAATATAACATTTGATCATATTTAGCTAAATATATGCACACGTGTTTGTGTGTGTATATATATATACACACACACACACAACCTTACATATATGTATTATAAAGTTACAATATTTTTGAGCCTAGAGAAAATTTTCTTTCATGGGAAATATCACAGAAATGGAACTTAGTGAAGAAGTCTATGTTTACGAAAATGACATAAGAATATCAAGAATGACAACAATAGCACAAGCAAAACAACTGACATCTATGAATGAGACAAGTCAATGGAGCTACAATAAAACAGACCGAATAATACATCAACAACACAATATAGAACTACAGTAAATCATTGTGTGTGTGTGTGCGTGTGTGTGTGTGGGGGGGGGGTGTACATGATTGTGTATATGCATGTTTCGGAATGTGTACATATATGCTAGAGAGAGAGAGAGAGAGTGAATTAGTGGATGTTTATGTGCGTGGGAAATCTACAATGACATGCAACCTTAAGATGAAATGCAATCATGTGTTTTTCTATGTGTTTAATGTTAATTATTATGAATGAATAGAACAAGTAGTAAATGATTCCTATAACTTACAAAAATATTACTGTCTACCATCAAACTATCTGAATATTCTTACTATGCTGTTGATGCTGTTGCAAAGATTTTCTTTTATATATATATATCATCATCATCATCATCGTTTAACGTCCGCTTTCCATGCTAGCATGGGTTGGACGATTTGATTGAGGACTGGTGAAACCGGATGGCAACACCAGGCTCCAATCTAATTTGGCAGAGTTTCTACAGCTGGATGCCCTTCCTAACGCCAACCACTCAGAGAGTGTAGTGGGTGCTTTTACATGTCACCCACACAAAAACGGCCACGCTCGAATTGGTGTCTTTTATGTGCCACCCGCACAAGAGCCAGTCCAGGGGCACTGGCAACGATCTCGCTTGAAAACCCTACAAAGGCCAGTCAGGCGGTACTGGCAACGGTCATGCTCAAGATGGTACATCTTATGTGCCACCCGCACAAGAGCCAGTCCAGGGGCACTGGCAACGATCTCACTTGGGTTGCCGGGTCTTCTCAAGCACAGCACATTTCCAAAGGTCTCGGTCAGTAGTCATCGCCTCGGTGAGGACCAATGTACGAAGGTCTTGCCTCACCACTTCAGCCCAGGTCTTCCTGGGCCTACCTCTTCCACAGCTTCCCTCAACTGTTAGGGTGTGGCACTTTTTCATGCAGCTATCCTCATCCATTCTCACCACATGTCCAAACCAGCGCAATCGTCTCTCTTGCACACCACAACTGATGCTTCTTATGTTCAGCTTTTCTCTCAAGATACTTACACTCTGACGGGTATGCACATTGACATTACACATCCAGCGGAGCATACTGGCTTCATTCCTTGCGAGCTTACGCATGTCCTCAGCAGTCACAGCCCATGTTTCACTGCCATGTAGCATGGCTGTTCGTACACATGCGTCATACAGTCTGCCTTTTACTCTGAGTGAGAGTCCCTTTGTCGCCAGCAGAGGTAAGAGCTCTCTAAACTTTGCCCAGGCTATTCTTATTCTAGCAGCTACACTTTCAGCACACCCATCCCCACTACTAACTTGGTCACCCAGATAGCGGAAGCTATCGACTACCTCTAGTTTTTCTCCCTGAAATGAGATAGAAGTTGTTTCCTGTTTGTTTACGGTGTTTATTGCACCTGAACATCTGCCACATACAAAAACTAACTTCATAGTTAATCTGCCTTTGATATTGCTGCACCTCTTATGTGTCCATAGCTTGCACCGGGTACATCTTATAGAGTTACTACCTACTCCTTTTCTGCATACTGAGCAGGGCCATCTACCTGAAGGGGTTTGTGTTTTATCTACCTTCCTA
>NC_142930.1:52466770-52469270 GCF_046866305.1 Octopus bimaculoides | reverse complement strand
ATATATATAATATTATGTATATATATTGTGTATATATATATATATATAATATTATGTATATATATTGTGTATATATATATATATATTATATTATGTATATATATTGTGCATATATATATATATATTATATTATGTATATATATTGTGTATATATATATATATATTATATTATGTATATATATTGTGTATATATATATATATATTATATTATGTATATATATTGTGTATATATATATATATATTATATTATGTATATATATTGTGTATATATATATATATATTATATTATGTATATATATTGTGTATATATATATATATATATTTATTATGTATATATATATTGTGTATATATATATATATATATTTATTATGTATATATATATATTATATTTATTATGTATATATATTGTGTGTATATATATATATATATATATATATATTTATCATGCATATATATTGTATATATATATATATTATATATATTTATTATATATATATACTGTATATATATACATTATATATATTTATTATATATATATTATATACTGTATATATATATACATTATATATATTTATTATATATATATATATTATATACATATATTATATACATATATATTATATATTGTATATCAGGAGACCCCCCTCGGTCATGAATGACCATGGGATTGCACCTAGAAAGTTACCCTCCAAGGCACAAGTCCAGGCAAGGTTGTTTATGGAAGACCAGCTGTCTCCCATGCATACCAGCCTCCCCTCTCCACGTTACTGATGTTACCCAAGAGAAAGGCAAAGGCCGATACAGTTTGGCACCTGTGATGTCGCAACTCATTTCTGCAGCTGAGTGAACTGGAACAACGTGAAATAAAGTGTCTTGCTCATGAACACAACACGCAGCCCGGTCCGGGATTCAAACTCACAACTTCACAGTCATAATACCGATGCTCTAACCACTGAGCCATGTTGTATATATACATTGTACATATATATATATATATATACATATATATAAATACAATGTGTGTATGAACAATAGAGGACAAATGTTCTGATAGAAAAACTAGGCATAATAGGAGTCACGTGTAGTGTACAAGTAAGAAGACTGTACTGATATGGATGCGATACATAACGATGAGGATAGCTGTATATGAAAGTGCTTGATCAATAAATGTGAATGGGGTTGGAAGAAGAGAGTGACTCAAGACGACACAGGACAAAATGATGATGGCTGATCTCAGGATCTGAAATGTCACAGAAGAGATGATAAAGAATTGGGATAACTGGCAATTTGCAGTTCTTGAGAAAGTTTGTAAAATTATGTCTTGGAAGCAGTGTGTGTGTGTGCGTGCGTGCGTGTGCGTGCGTGCGCGCGCGTGCGCGTGCGTGCGCGTGCGCGTGCGCGTGTGCGTGCGCGTGCGCATGCTCACACACACATACACACACAACAGAATCCTTTACCGCATTTCCTCTTCAAGACACCCTCACCAACCATCATATAACTGCAGAACCATTTCACTTGATATCCATCCCTTCATCATTCTACAGTTCTTTCCACCTACAATTTACACTGATCACCCCACCTGAGCTACCAAAGTATTTCTCTCTTTTCACCACCATATATGCTACACTCTGTCCAAACACTATACCTGTCTCTTCCTCCCACCCCTACCCAACATTCCGGCAACCTACCAAATAACATGTCTCCTCTGGTATCCTTCTGTCTACTGTATCACCATGACAATTCTACTGTTCTCATTTATGCCTCATTGGTCACACCACCCCTTATTTACCATTCACTACATCCATCCCTCAACACTTGTCCTTCACTTAACACATTCACTCCCCTCACCCTTCCCCCATCTCCATCTCTCCCATACTCCACTCACTTCTACCCATCTCATACTTTGAGTGTTAACCCAGACATCTCATTACCACCATTTTTATTTCTTCCCAATTCCATTCAGATCACCTCCACTTACTCTTCTGAAAAGCAGGAAACTATGTGACAAGAAACCTGTTGCACTCTGACCTCTTCTCACATACTTTAACTCCCTTGTCTCCTAGCACGCCTTTCTCTCTCAAGGTTCATAGTCTGAGAAGTTGTAAGACAGTCACTCATATTAGTGGCACATCAAAAACTACCAAATACACACTGTAAAGTGGTTGCAGTAAAGCCATAAAAACCATGTAGACATGGAGCAGATCAGGTCCTGGGAAACCATCCAGCCCATGGCAACACATAACATGGATATTAAATAATGATAATGATGATGATTGGGTCAATCCAACTATAATTGTATCATCAATACTATCTTGCCATTCTGCCACTGACACACACTCTTCTGTATCATTTTATCTTCCCCAACCCATGACTCATCCTTCCTTTAACCCTGTACCCAATTTTACAGTCTGCCTCTTCATGCCCTCATTTCTTGAACCCCATACCATCTTGCAAACTACCCACCTGCTTCTACTTACATCATGCCTTGAGAAGGGGAAG
>NC_142930.1:52449270-52461770 GCF_046866305.1 Octopus bimaculoides | reverse complement strand
ACACACACAGATATATGTTACAGCACATAATCACTCCACTTACTTTAGGATGCATTTTGCCATGATTAGAAGGGTATTCTATGGCATAGTTTATTGCCAGTCAGCATGGTTTTGTCATTTCTTACAAGAGGAATCTGGTCTTACAAGACCAATCTGAAGATGCAACATCTTCAGATTGGTCTTTACCAGTTTGTCCCCAAGTTTTCTTTGAATTCCATCTTCCACATGTTCCACAACTCCAAGTGCTAAACACTTCTGTACACAGCAGTCATCCTTCATATGCATCACATGCCCATACCAGCGCAGCCACTTCTCTTGTTTATTACACCTGGTCCCTCTTATACCCTACTTTTATCTTAGTTCATCTGTACTTTGGTACTCATATACATTAACATCACCAAAGCATATTACCTTCATTTCTTTGTAGTCTTTGCAAACTTTCTGCAGTCAAGGCTTGTCTCACTACAATGAAGTATCACAGTTCTGACACAAAAATCATACAATCTGCCCTTTACTCTGAGGGAAAAGATTTTGTTGCCAACAGTAAATATGACTTCCTGAACTTTTCCAATCTATCTTTACACTGGTTACTATACTCCCCCTATGTCTCCTAGGTAACAGAAGCTATTAATAACAGCTATCTGAGCATTTAAGACAATCTATTTCCAGTATGCTCAATGTACACATTGACCCAAGGTACCATGCAGTAGGACCGAGCCCACATCTACATGATTAGAAAGTGAACTCCTTTTTCATACACACATGTAGAGATAATGGAAAGTTTTCAGAACACTCCCTTGAGGTTTATTTCCCAGTCTTATCATTGTTACCGACAATCAGAATCACTACTTCTGCATCAATATATATTTAAGCATTTTAAAATTTAGCTGAAGTGGATATGCTTCTCTTATCAGATATAACAATGACAGTTATTTTCACTAGTTGGTTTTAAAAATGAGGCCCATCTCTATATACATTCTCTTTATTTTCTAAAATTTTCTATGGGAGTATATCACCTGATTTCTATGATATTTTGAGATTTCCCCATCTGCAATGGAATCCTCATCAAAGATATTTTCAGTTAATTAAAGTGTTCAACTCACTGTATTACATATGTTAGACACAACTGTTTATGTATATACGCACATACACACCTCCTTTCATAAACACATTCATGAATGCATTCATATATATATATATATATACATACACACACACTAACTGAAGCTTCTTATCAGATGTAATTACACTTTTTTCTTTTAACTTCACAAAAAGATGCTATAAAGACCACTTACTACATCTATTCATCTATTTGTGGCAATATTGCATTCATTACATGTTACCGTGTATGTGCATATATATGTATGTGCTTGTGTGTGTGTGCTTGTGTGTGTGTGTGTGTGTGTGTGTGTGTGTGTGTGTGTGTGTGTGTGTGTAGTGAACATTTTAAAGAAATCATGCTGGAAATACAACAGTAACAAGAAAAATGAAATAAGCTTTTTAACCTACTGGGTTTCCACTGCATAGCTTGTAGGAATGCATTTAGACCATTAGTTAATATATTAAATGTGCAAATTGGTGCACTTCAATATTAATTGAATAAAAATATTAAAATTAGTAACATCTTTATAAAGTTAATGAAATGGCTATCATTTCATTAATACCTGAAGAGCTTCTACGTATCCCTATGATTTGTGAAGCCGACATAGATCTTTAAAGATTTGAAAATTATTTAATGTAACATCTGTTTAGACCCAAATAATCAGAAAACACTCAGTATTATTGCCATTAGCTTAAGAACTGATATTTCAATATAGAGACACTTCTTGTGGATGGAATTGTTACACTTCTGTTTTCATTGTTGCAGCTGGAATTATGTGAAAGCTGCCTCAGAAACAATTGAATAAGTGATGAAATTTAAAATGAATTTAGATAGATTATAAAGTGTGTATATGTGCTTATACACACACACATGTATGTACATATATATATATATATATATATATATATATATATATATATATATATATATACACGTGTGTATTTATTAATTGCTTAAAGTGACACTGTATTTTGTTTTGCATCCATTATATACTACCGAGTATATAAAAGGTTTATAAGAAAATATTGTGTCCTAGTTTTTGTGTTAGCAGTGTGATACAATCACTTGTAAGTTTATCTCTACATATTTTCTATAGAATTTAGAGCCAGCACTGTAAGTTCTGACGTTTTGTATCTGAATACTTCTATGTAAACAATGCGATCAAAGATAAAAAAAAATAGGTAAGGAGTGTGTGTGCATATTTCAAGAGTTCTTATTGCTCCTTTAGCACTACATCCAACCAATTAACTAGTCATGAATCCATGAACACCTTGCTTAAATACCCACTAAGTTTTGTGGTGCAACACTATTGGATAGAGCAATTTACATATTAAACACATTCCTGATGATATGTATGTACCAGTTACCAGGAATGTGTTTAATACATAACGTGGACAATCCAATAGTGTTACACTGCTAAACTTGGTGGGTGTTAAGCAATGTGTTTGTGGATAGTTAATGAATTGAATGTGGTGCTGAAGGAGCAACAACTTCAGCATTGTTTACATGGATGTATTCAGCATTGTTTACATGGATGTATTCAGAGATAAAACATCAGAACTTTCAGTGCTGGCTTTAGTTTCTATACAAAATCTGTAGAGATAAACTTAAAATTGATATGTATTTATATATATAATGTATACATGTATTTATATACATATGTGTGCATATGATGGACTCTCCCATTGAAGACAATGTATGAGTGTTCAGCAAGAAGACACTTCGAAAGACTTCCATGGGGGCCTTTGTGAAGTGGTTGGAGCACTATAAGTGTATTGAAGTGAGAGGATCCTACTTGGAAGGAGATTAGAGTTTTGTACGTCTTTGAAATTAGTGTTTCACCTTGTGTGTGTGTGGTTAGATTTTCAAAAAGTAGTTTAGTACTCAATCAGTTAAGAGAGTAAAGATATCATTATACTAAAAACTACAAAAGGCCCTGTGGAATACAGTCACCCAGGGTCTCATGACTGAACTATTAATATATTCTGCCATTTATCAAGTTGTTAAAAACAACAAGATGCTTTAGTAACTGCATTTGATGTAACTGTTGTTTGGATGAGGGCACACATTTAGAAAAAGACAGAGAGAAACACAGGGGAGATGATCAACTTCAGAGTAAATATAAGCAGTGTGTTCCAAATATCAAAATTACATAAACCAACACTGGAATGGTTTATGATGTATCTGCTGATTTATCTCTAATTCCTTATAAGACAAATTTCTTAAAGTGTGGACATAGAGAATCAATGGAGCTTCTTAGGTTTTTTTTTTTTTAAGACAGTTTTTCAAGCAAACATATAAAACATCCTTTTGACTTATAAATATAGAGTTTGGTCTTAGAATGCATCTCCTATCTGATGTTTTAGCTGACAGTTCACATCTTTAAATTTTAAGATTGATGCCAAGAGAGTTATTGGAAGTCTTTTTTCAGGGTGTCTGATGGTTGAAAGATGGTTGTTGTATCTAGATATAAATTTTCCTTCCACTGATCCACTATAACACTTGATCTCTGTCCAGCAATTTAGTTACTTAACCATCTTGTTGTTTTTAACAGCTTGAGAAATGGAGAAATAAATTAATATCTTGGCCAGGAAACCCTGGGTAGCTGTATTTCAAAACCTTTTTGTGGTTTTTATAAGAATTAATAATAATAACAATAATGTATATATAAGATTTGTACTGTAGCTGAAGGTCAGTGCAGTTATGTGCAATTTACAATAAAGTGACAAAATAAAATAGCAAAATAATATTATATGAAAGTGACAAAAGCAAATTGTTGACTAAAGGCCTATTTGCTAGTTTAAGTTTCGATGCTAAGTCTGAGCAATTTTGATTACATACTACTTCATCAGATGGAATGATTTGTGTTTTCATCAATAAATTTGACAGAGTGGAGTAGGAAAGAAAGAAATCAGGTAATTTTCATGCTTTTACTGTTCAAAGATATTTCATATGCATTTCCATACATGTAGCTCTCCCTTATGGTTCAAATTAGGGTTCTACTATCTAATCAAGTGCACTTCCACAATGCCAAGGCTTGCAGCAGCTGTGTCACTTGCTAAGATGTATGTATTTTTAAATATCTTTGGTATGTTAATCTGTGATGGGTGATGATGTTTTGTAAAAGCGTTCTGCTATGAGTAACTTCTGCAGTGGCAGGACAGTTTCTAAATCACATAGGTTTCTAAATACAGTAGCTAACACTATCTAGTGGCTCTCTTTGATCTTACTGAACAGTAGCTAATGTGGTAGATTTCTTGTGAGTTATAGTGTCAGCTACGGAACAGGTAGTATCTTAGGATATAAGCACACTTTGCTCTTCTGAGGAGGAAAACCTATAAATTGGATCATCTAAATAGCAGTTACAATTAGAAAAACAAAACACTGTTACAGAGTAACATCTGCCAATACAGTATTACAGCAAATATTTATCATGCTGAGGACACATCAAGAAATACATCTTAATGAGACACATAGATGGATACTATTAACTTCCAGATTATAAAAGTATACTTCATTAGAAAACAGAACCCTACTGTACCTGCAGGAAGAAGCGGGACACATATAGACAGATATTTAATATCTCTAATTGTTAAAGATATGTATATATTCCTGACTCTTAATTCACCCAGTTCCCCTTGCCTTACCCAGTTTATCAATGGCAAAATAGATCAGCCTGTCTGGTGAAGTGTCAAAAGTGCCAACAGATTTAGCATTAAAACTTAGATCCCCGAACGAGGTTTCCAGTTGACAGCTGCTTGTTATTTTGATATGGCTTCATTTACACTTCAAAGTCAATCATACATAACTCCACTGACCTATTATTCAGTGTGTGTGTGTGTGTGTGCACGCACATGCACTTCTTTTGAAAGCTTATCTATTCTACACTATTAATATTCGATGAAGAATTAATTAATAATTTTTTACTTTTGCTAATAGTTTTGTACTTCAAAATTCATATGATGTTTTGCTGTGAGACGATAAAGAAAGTATGATAGTGATCTTACTGTGGTATATATATAACTAGAACAGAAAGTAAGAGTGCACAATCAGTTATACTTGTTTTGTTTTTACTTTCTTTGAGTAGAAATGTAAGCAATATTTTACAACACTGAACAGCAAGCATTTGTTAAAGCAGATCAGATATGAGAAATATTTCTGTCAAAGATTTAAAGATTAATTTTTTTTTTTTGTTTCTTCAATTCCATCAACAATAAATCTATATATAATAAGATAGCACAGTATAAAATATACACAGAAAACAATTGGATTATTCACTAAAAGACATGTATGCCATGTATATGAAGATTGCCAAACCACACAATGAAAACATGCAATTTAAACCACAAAATAGCACCTTTGGTAACATGCAAATCATCCTCAACTTAAAATTCTCAAACTTAGTACAGATGTCTTTATATCAAGTTAAGAAAGACAAAAAAAAAAAAACAGTTTATAAAACGAAGCAACCAAGAACATAATATAAACAGTTCGCTTTGTGATTTATGTGTCATTTCTTTATTTAATTTTCATTTACTTAATATAAAGAACATTTGGAATGTAGAGAGATTTTATTATTTGCTTTTCAGAAATATTTCTATGTTTTGCTTACTATTGTTGTTTACAGCATTAACTAAACTTCAGATATTCTAGACTTAAATACAATTCCTATTATCTAGATATAGAATAATTTGTAGATTATTATTATTATCATTGTTAATGATGGTACATCTACAGCAACCTCCTTGAAAACTAAAACAATGGTATTTGTAAGTTTAATCATTTCATTTCTTCTTTGGTACCTACAAATAAATATTCAATAGTCTAAAACGGAATAAGTCTTGCTAAGCATATAACCACAATATATTAAATGAAAACAAAACTCTTCACCTTACTTTTCACTACAAAGCATTTTATTTTGGTGTATGTGTATATATGTATGCATGCATATTCGCATGCCTCCTAACACTAGCTTTTTCCACTAATGAAAAAAGGCAGTTTGCATGGGAGTATACTACTTATATATTCCAATAATCATAGTTCTACTCTTTGAGTAACTTAGTTTTAAAAGTGTCAGTGTCATCAAGTTTCAAATACGTTAGTTATCAGAAGTGAATATTCTTGGAATGAGTAGAGAGTCAAAAGTTAACCTCAAAGGCATCCCAACCATGATCATCCTGCCTTCTCTGCTAAAGCATACTCTAGGCTATTTAATCCAATGTATCCTTTTATTAGGATGGCAAGATGTAGTTTGAAGGAAATAGTTTGAAGGTTGTTATACCTAACAGGTTAAACAACCATGTAAAGCCATCCTCATTGCCCAATGTATAAATAATGCTACATGCAGTGCTTGCAACAAGCTTAAAAATATATGGCAACTGAGTGTTTCAAAGTCAACAAATCCTGGCTTCTTCAACGCATGTGTGTATATATATATATATAAATATATATATATATACCCTGAAGCATTCTCCTCTGTGGAGCCAAAATTTGAAGCTGCAAGTTCACCTTGTTGGATCACACACCAGTCTTTACCTGAGGGCTAAAAACATTTGCTTAAAAGCACAAGACCACACAGGGTAGTCGTGGATACATTCCCTCCATCTTTAATGTCATTGCTTGATGTAGGTAGACTTTATTAGCACCACTATAAAATTACCAACTGGCCATAGCAGATGTTACATTTTGATGACTTTCACATCTTTTTTGAGGATAAACTCAACTACATTAATGTTATTGGCAGAGATACATATCATGAAGCTGATGATCTACCAAAGTTAATGTGGGAAGTTATTCCTGACACATGATTGAGAGATGCAGCTCAGTTGTAGCTGCTTCAATAAGTGTTCATGTTTGTTTTTCTTGATTTTCCGTTACCTTCAGCTTCTACAAAACTTGCAAAGTGTAAATAAGAACAGTTATAATTAGATGCATGATCAAATGAAGGATTATATTTAATGGTGTTTCTATGTCTAAGTAAAGAGAAAAAGAAATCTAAAGATAAAAGCTTTTATTTCATCAGTCCTTATCAGTATTTATGAATGATACTCATCTAATTGGTAATGTAAACAAAGGATTCAACAATAACTTTAAACTAAATAACATGCTTTTACCACATAATATCATCAGATTAATATATATATATATATATATATATATATATATATATATATATATAAAGTGTGCGTGTGTCTGACATACACACACACATACATTTACCGATTGATATTAATTCTAAGAGGTGTGAACATGCACTAAAATATAGAATTATTCAATGATATGATTGATAACATTTTTCCAAGAAATTATTTAAACTTTCAAAATAAACATTATCAAAATCTTTTTAATAAATTGACATGCAGCAAACGTGTAGTTATATTGTAAAATCAAAAGAAGTTGTTCATTACTATTTTGGTGGAGTAATGTTATTTCTAACTAAAGCTAAAAGGAAAACCTCTTTTTACAGTTGACATCTGATTGCATAGCATTTATAAATATATATATATATATGTTGATGTTAAAATAATTATAATCCAAGTTTTCACCAAAGAATAAGTGCAGTTCTCTGAAGAGTTACACTGAGACTTATCAAAAACTGACACACTTAAGAATTTCAAACAAGTTTTTAAAATAAAGTATTTTAGTTCCATAAGTTTGTGTGCTTTATATAAACAAAGTTTAATTCTTTCATTTAACTCTCACCTATCTGGGATAATTTAGTGAGTTGAAATAATTAATCCATTATATTTTTAACCAAATCAAAAGACAAGCTGAGGTGCAAGTAACAAATTAAGACTCGGTGATGAACACACTAACAAAACAAATTAGTAGTGAGACTAAAATTGTGGTATGTCAAAGTCAGGCCTGTGGAAAGTTCTAGTAACACTTACCAGTTACTGGACATAGTCGCAATTTGTTATTTCTCTGAATTGGAGCAACCATCTCTTGGATGTTTTTCTTTAGACCTGCATGAAAAGTGTGAGGGGATAAGGGAGAACTGAATATATCAACAGACCAATGACACAGCTGAATAGGAGCAGACATCATGTTCCTCATTAGATTTTTTCCAGATGAAAATATAAGTAAAATAAATAAAATATCATGCCCAAACAATTAAATGAGTTTTGCAACAACATCTGATAGCTTTCAATGATCAAAAACAATCCAACATAAGGTATCGACTCAACAACAAATTTATCCACCTTACAAGTTCATGTGGATAGCATGAAGGGGTGGGGAGCAGAAATAAAACCTTTGAAATAATCTAAATTAAATAAACTGTATAATAATGAGAGAATTATTAACCAAGCATAATAGAATTAGCTAAATTAATTGAAAACATGTTTGCATCTGAGTTACATGAACTAAAAATATATTTATAAACCAACATAAAAATAAATCATTACATAAAAAAAAAGGAATGAAAATACTTTTAAGAAGTCTATAGCAATCAAACAACCCTTTTACATAATAACCCTAATATGAACATTTCTAATATACAATCTTTAAAAACCTTAATGAGAACACTGGCAGTTATACACCTGGATATCCTCCATTCAAAGATTTGTAAGGCCTATATGACTAATAAATTAGTGTTTTCAGACATCAACCAGTATGCTGAGGCTCTACATGTAAAATATATCAGTAAACTAATTTTTTATCTTAATATCCTTATCATTAACTAATGAAAACATCAATACTATGATCAACTATGTGATCACTCCACTCCTGTTCAGAACTGAAAAGCCCAATTAATACTTCCACACAGTTGTATACAGATGATACTGAAATGTCACTCTGGTTGCTTTTTTCCAAGTCTAAGTTATCTTTCTCTAATTAAATTAATAATAGATAATATCACCAAATTCTAGCTCATCGTTTGAGGTTTCAGCTGCTATGGTACATGAAATAAAAGAAAAAAATTCACTTAGATATTAAATGCATATGGTGCAAACAGAGTTTTTTGACTGGAAGCTCTATCTAAAATGAAACTAAACTTTGTTTCTCACACAGAAGAGTGGTTAAGTTCTGTTTTTCAAACCCAAACAACCACACATTTTGAATTGCAGTTATATGCATTTCAGGACTTGGTGACAGTTGTGAATACTTGTGCAAAAAGAGAAAATCAATAACTAATTATGCCTTCACTGGAAAATCTAATAAGATGTCCAGTTTACACTAAGTCAAAATATTTAATCAAAATGATAACACTTTGTGTGCATACATAACAATTACAAACACAAGGAAATTAAGAGAGTCAAGTGTAACACGAGAGAATTCTAGTTGGGAAGAAATAAGGTCAGATGAAATATCTAAAACACAAAATACTTAGTAATTGAAAACAATAAATAAGAAAGATATTTAGATGAAGAGTGTGAATAGCTAGCAGTACTATTGCTTAGCTGGAATATCTTATTTGTATTGGACAATTCATTTGTGAATAAACCCATGAGAATATTTCTTTATAGATCTAGAAAATATTCTCTCAAAATCACCACAAACTAAATCAATATAAATAATCATTTTAAATATTTTCTTTCATCATTGTATTGTATAGGCAGCTACACTAAAGAGTCAGTGTCCTACGAATTGTTTTAGATGAACCAAAACCATAAATACAATTGTAAACAGTAGAATTAGAGTAGATGATTGAATATTATAAAAGCTTTCAGTTTATAACTTCAGACAAATGTAACTGAGAGCTATTAAGTTGAAAACATCATAAGTTTGAATATTGTTGATATTGTGCTGCAATTTAATGTCTGCCAACTAAGCAATTTCACAGTATTCAGGGCAGATTATTATGATTGCCCATCCATAAAACAATATTCTGTTATTCTATTGTGGTTAATGCTATCGGCATTAAGGCATGTTGTACCCAGGTCATCACAAGGCATTACTAAAAAGATATAAAAGACTATCTCTAAATGAACCCTCACTGATATCCCATAGCATATAAGTAGGCCATCAGAGATTATGGGTTATTCATAGATTAAAAATGTTCCAAATGGTTGTCAGTCAAAATGCAGTAAAAGAAATATATTGCATGATGTAATCAGCAAGATAATGATAAACTTGCTTATTCATGCTTGTCAGCAGAAATCAAAACATTTTAAGGAGAAAAGGAGGTTGACTACTTCAATTTCTTGTTTGTGTTGAGTGATCTGGATAATGAAGGATAATCCAGGAGTGAAATAACAGAGCTCATGATTATTCAACATCAATCATTTTTTTTTTAAAGTACCTAATTGCAACTCATTGGAAGTTTTATAACTTCCCAGCTTATGAATTTTCTTTAGCAACTTTTCTTGACAAGGATCATCAGTAGCCTATTTGACACCATAGCTTTATTGCATGATTTCAATACATTATCTTAATTTTTTTTTAATTATACATGTTACCTATAAGTAATTAAGGGTGATATTAAATATAAAAAAAGAAACTGCAATACCATTTTCAAAATAAAGTTGAGGTATTGAATAATTTCTTTTACATCTGTTTATTTTTTCAAAGAGAAGAAATAACCAGTTACATCACAAAATTAGTCCCAGTATAATCTGAAACAGATCAATACAGTTTCTATTATTCAGAAATAATAATTTAAGAATTACTAATATATTAGCATAAATAGTATAAAGTAATTGAATATTACAGTCAGTCTTCTGAAAAAACTCCTTAAATTACTTTCATAGCATATTTCACCTAAACCTATCATGGGATCATGATAGACTGTTCATTATACAGATAACAATTTTAGTTTATAATTACAATAAAATAAAAAAAAAATAATAATAATAATAATAGTGAGTGAAAACACACACACAAACACACACTTCAAAACACTGATAAGACAGACTTTCTATTATCTCATAAAAGATTTTATGGCAACACTACCAAAGAAAATTAAGTTACCGATGACCAGTTGTTTAAAGTTTAGCAAATTATGTGTTTTCAAGTATTTTATGCAACTGAAAGATTTTGAAAAAATTCTAAGAAGCCAACTAAAAGAAATGAATTTCCAGATTCTTCTCATTGCAAAAACATTTCAGCTTGATTTTATTAAGCAAACTTTCGAAAATCAGATAGTAAATTTTTGTGTAGGAGCATAATGTGGGTGGCTATCAACATGACAAAGCTAATACATTATTATGGAGAGAAAAAATCACATAAGAACAAAGAAAATAATGTTAAGCAAAGTGTTTGTCAAAAGCCACTTTATGTTAAAGTTCAAGATAAAAAAAAACTATAGGTTTCATCATTTATCTCAATAAGAGACACAATTAATAAATATTTCTAGAATTTAGATATTACAACATAAAAATAAGGCAGAAGTCAAATAAAGTTGAAGACTCTTTTTTATTTCTTTATATAAACCCACTCCAAAAGACTCAAAAGATCAGAAATGTATGAACAGAATTTTGCATTCACTTACTATTAATTTGATACTTCAGTTTGTTTGTTTTTTTAGGGGGTGGGAGGCTGTTGTATTTGTTGTGCATCTCAATTTCTTTTTTTTAATGTCATTTTAAAAGATGACCGATAAAAAAACAAAAAAATAAAGGCTGTTGGAAAAGATTTTTTGAAACATTTATTTTTTTACACAGTTGTAAAAAAAAATAAGCATTTTAAAAACATTTCATTGGGTGGAATAAATGGTCATAGAGGTATGAAGTCTTGTAGCAGATGTGGGAAGGAGGGGGCTACAAAATGGTTTTGGCTAGTATTTCCTTGACAACATAAGCACATCGACAAGTAGACAAAGATTTAAACTGTAATATAACAGTGTTTTTACAGAAATGTTTCAAATTGCTTCAGTCAGTTAAAAATTGAAAAACTTTTTTTGTTTCCAAAAACAAAAACATCAAAAATACATATGGTAATTTTTAAGGGTGATCAATGACGTGTCAAAATAGACAACTATATTCACAACCAAATCTAACAAAACATTATCTCTCCACAGATTGGAGTAATCCAAGTGAGGTCAATAAATAAGTTATTTACATCAAACAATTTACAACTGACATGGAAGTAAAGGCTTTGTCTTTCTTACTCCAAAGAACTTCTTGAAATACTACCTGATAGTTTCTAAAATTGCACTACTCATTTCCTTCTAGATTTTATCAGGAATGTTTGTTTACATGAAGGCTAAAAGCAAATTTAAAATAACCATCAAGGTAACATTTCGCTGACCTTTTTATACAGCTAGGCATTATTCTTCAGACATTACTATTTCTTTATTGTGAAACAAATATTATAGAAGAGAAAAAAAAAAATTCAAAGAAATGAAAGTAAAAACAATTCACAAGGTTGAAAATATTTAAAAAAAATTTTTTTTTTATTTATGGAATTTTATTTTAAAAAGAAACTATTGCAGTCAGTTGGATCAACAAAATAAGGT
>NC_142930.1:52434615-52447115 GCF_046866305.1 Octopus bimaculoides | reverse complement strand
TGTGAATGAGAGACAAAAAAAATTCACGTCTTCTCTATAGGAAGGCAGGAAGTAGAAAGAAAGAATCCCTTTCGTTACGTGTCAGCAACGAGAGGGTCAAGGAGGAGGAGTGAGATAGAGGGAACGGTGAAAGGTAGTGAAGAATAGGGGAGGGTTGAGAGAGAAAAACAAAGTATGAAGAACAAGAAAGGGAGAGAGATAGACAGGGAAGTTATTGTAATAGTAGTAGAGAATTTGGAATCTTTTGTGTATGTATATAGGTATGTATATGTATGTATATATAGGTATATATATATATATATATATATATATATATATATAAATTTTCATTTTGTCTTGTCTTGTTTTGTTTGTTTTTTCTCTCGAGTTATCTCCTCTCTCTCTCTCTCTCTCATACATCTCTATTCGTATCACATCCTCTCTCTCTTTCTCTATCTATCTATCTATCTATCTATCTATCTATCTATCTATCTCGTACTCTGTACGGACTCTCTATTCGCTCGTATATACATACATACATATATATATATATATATATATATATATATATGTATGTATGTATGTATGTATATATATATATATATATGTATGTATGTATATATATATATGTATGTATATATATATATGTATGTATGTATATATATATATGTATGTATGTATATATATTTTCGTTTTTCTTTTCATTTTCATTTTGTTTTGTTTGTTTTCTCTCTTGAGTTATCTTCTCTCTCTCTCTCATCCCCTCTCTCTCTTTATCTATCTATCTATCTCGTAATCTGTACGCACTCTCTATTCTCTCTACTTCGTATTCTCCCTCCCCTCTTTATACTATTTTCTATCTTTCTAGTACTATTTCTCTATACTTTAAGATAACCTCTCTCTCTCTCAAATATCGTGCACCATGGATACCAGCAGACGAAACTTCGTACAGCGCCAAGTTGAGGCTAACAAGAAGATGAAGATGCACCAAAACTGGCAACTGGAGGAAGTTCGCCTTCTTGTACAAGCATGGAACCTAGCCAAAGGATCACCAGCAAATGATCTAATAGCCGAAAGCCTGGATAGGTACAATTTCCACAGGTCAATGGCTCAAATTGATCGAAAGAAACTAGAGCTCATTAGCTCCTACGAGCTCGTGAAATCGCACCTTGACCTCCTAGAAAGCATTATGAGAGACGCGGACACAAAAAAGGACAGTGAAGACTCTGCACACTGTGCTCAGGCTCAAGAGGACCAAACGGACCACCGAGACAAGGCAAATGCCACCAGTGCTGTAGCCACTGCTGAGGGCTGCAATGGCCATGGTGAATACAGCCAACACAGCACCACACCAAGCGACAGAGACAGGAGAGCAGACAAGAAGACGGTGAACACAAACACAAACAGGCTTCAAGCCCAAGCACGTCATACAGAGAAAAAGAAACAGATCTGTAAATTCTACCTAAATGGTACCTGCTGCCATGGGGAAAAGGGGCGAAACTGCAAATTTGACCACCCCAAACACCACCAGCTAAACAAGGTAGATAACCACTTAAAACAAAATAAGTGGGAGCACAGAAAAGGGAGACCAGAAAGCTTAACCCTACATACACATAGTCCACTGAATACCAACAGGACTCACAAAGAGAGAAGTCCGTATATTCCTTCTGCTCCCAGCAAAAGGCTGTATGCAGAGGCTGTACGAACTGCAGCAGCTAACCAGCAAGCTTTTTTTAAGCATGGCCCAGAAAATGGTACATCAGTTAACGTGGATGCAGAGTCAACATCACATGAACCATTATCCAAGACCACCACAGATGATGGATCAGGGATGGCCACCGCTAACACCAGGAACCCCTGCACAGATGTCACACCCATATTCCTACTGAATATCCTGGGCCTATTACAAACAGGCGGCAAAGACAAGTTTCTATACTTGAAAGACCTAGTTACATGCAATCAAGCAATATGCATGGTGCTTACTGAAACGCATCTAACACCTAATATAGCAGATGTGGAGATAAACATACCAGAGTATGCCGTACTCCGAACAGACAGGAGGGATAGAAGTCATGGGGGAGTTGCAATGTACATCTGAGATGTCACACCCCTACTACTCCTATCACACTCAAACTCTATCTGTGATACTTTAATAGTACACATAAAACAGATTGATGTAGTTGTATGCTCAACATACCGTCCACCAAATACCGCAAAGCAGGAGGGTAAATTTGAGGACAGCCTCAGACGCATAGAAGAGGTCTTGACAAATCTGGACCAACACATCAATATACTTTTCCTAGCCGACTTTAACCTCTCAAATGTTAAATGGCCTGAAGGTCACATCCTCTCTGGGATGTCACTGCACGAACAAAGCCAGGCAAAGTCTTTGTTTGAACTATCCCACATGCTGTTCATGGAACAAGTGATACTCCAACCAACCAGAGGAAGCAATATTTTAGATCTCTGCTTCACAAACAATGTGAGCCTAATCCATAATGTGAAAATAATGCCCACATCTCTCTCAGATCATAACATTATAGAATTAACTATGTATGGTCCGAGGCAACCCACTGACACCCACCCCACCAGGAGGACTCAAGCAATATCCAACCTGAATTTCCACAGGGCGGACTGGAAGTCAATTTGCAGAGAGATTCGAAATCAAAACTGGCATGACAGCCTTTCTATACAAGACAATGACCTCAAACTAAGTCATTTTATGTCAACTATACAAGGCATATGCACCAAATGCGTGCCATATAGAAAGACCAGCAAACATGCCAATAGAATTCCTAGAGACAGGAAAATCATTATGAGACACAGAACAAAGGTCTCAAACCAGTTAAATAAAGAACTGGGGGATAGGAAAAGGGCTAAATTAAAACTAACACTGTTAGAAATAGAAAACAAGATTAAACTCTCCCATGAAAAAGAGAGAGCAGAGAAGGAGAAGAGAGCAGTAGAAAGCATAAAAACAAACCCCAAGGCTTTCTATAGATTTGCAAAAGAGACTGCTACAGTACAGTATTAGATAGGACCCCTATTCCTGCCTAATGGCTCACTGACTGCGGATCCCACATGGATAAGTGAAGTGCTCAGTGCACAATTCAAGAGTGTCTTCACTTCTCCTCTGAGTCACATACAGATAAAGAACCCAGCTGATTTCTTTGACAATAGCACTCAGCAGAAAAAGACTGCATCCATTACCTACATCGACATTGAAGAGGAACATGTAATAGCTGCCATAAATAAAATGAGCCTAAATTTGGCAACTGGCCCCGATGGTTTCCCGGCTATCCTCTTAAAGTCGTGTAAACAAGAATTAGCAGGACCACTCCGGATACTCTTCCAGAGTTGCCTTGCAAATGGTAAACTTCCCAAAAGGCTGAAGGAAGGCACCATATGTCCTGTCCATAAAGGTGGAAGGAGAGCAGAGGCTGGGAACTACAGGCCCATCTCTCTGACTTCACATATTAGCAAAGTCATGGAACGAATTGTCAGAAGGAGATTGATTGCGTTCCTAGAAGAAAATGACTTGCTGAATGAGACCCAGCATGGTTTCCGTCCAGGTAGAAGCTGCCTCACGCAGCTCTTGCAGCATTATGACTGGGTCCTGAAGCAGCTACTTGACCATTCAAATGTTGATGTGATATATCTCGACTTTGCAAAAGCCTTTGACAAAGTTGATCATGGCTTGATATGTCACAAGCTGCGAAACCTTGGCATAGCTGGTAAATTAGGAGAGTGGCTGCATGACTTCCTGAATGGTAGAAATCAGACAGTTGCAGCCAATGGAGAACTATCTAGGGAAACACAAATATTGAGCGGTGTTCCGCAAGGAAATGTTCTGGGGCCACTACTGTTCATAGTGGCCCTTCTGGACATGCCCACGGTCACTCGGAGAGCCACTGTCACTAGCTACGCTGATGACACAAAGCTATCTCAGGCAATAAAGAATCTTGATGATATTGTAAGCCTGCAGAATGACCTAAATGCCATATATGAGTGGGCAGAGCAAAATAATATGCAGTTCAATGCAAAAACAATTTCAAGTACTGCGCTACAAGGCCACAAGTGCCTCCCAACTGGCATACACAGGACATGGAGGTACTGCAATCCCAGAACCACAAACAGTAAGAGATCTGGGCATCAACATGTGAAGTGATGCATCATTTCACATGCACATTGTCAAGTTGACAGCAAGGTGCAGACAACTGGCAGGGTGGATACTGAGGACATTCCGTACAAGGGATCAAAAAGTCATGTTGACTCTGCGGAAGACATTTGTCCTGAGCCGCCTGGACTATTGCTCTCAGTTGTGGTCACCACACAGCGTCAAACGGACAGCAGAACTCGAGGCAATTCAGAGGCACTATACAAAAAAGATTGCCACAGTCCAGCAGATGAACTACAGGGAGCGACTGCAGGCACTAGGTCTCTACTCCCTGGAACGCAGGCGGGAGAGATATGTAATAATTTACATATGGAAAATACTGGAAGGACTGGTGCCAAACTTTAGCATCAAGTACTACAGGAATGCCCGCACGGGTCGCCACTCCATGGTGCCAAAGGTGCCGTCCACTGCATCTTACATAAGAACAAGATACTGCAGCAGCCTCGGTTTCAGAGGACCTCAGCTCTTCAATGCCCTGCCAAAACATTTGAGAGACCTGCAAGACACGGATGTGGAGGTCTTCAAGACAAAACTCGACGCTTTCCTCTCCACGATACCAGACGAACCAATGGCTCGAAATGAGACACAGTTTAGGGCAGCGATGTCAAATTCTCTTATACACCAGATGTGCCATCAAAACTCTTGATTGGACTATATCAGGTGCAGGAGAAGAGCCATGCAAGGAACGTGAATAGAGCAAAGCATAAAGACAGAAAATCACGGTGGTGCTCCAGCATGACCACAGCCACTTGGCTGAAACCCATAAATAAATAAATATATGTATGTATATATATATATATAGGTATGTATATCTGTGTATATATTTATATATATATATAGGTATGTATATTTGTATATATATATATATATATATATATATATATATCATCGTCGTCGTCGTCGTCGTTTAACGTCCGCTTTCCATGCTAGCATGGGTTGGACAATTTGACTGAGGACTGGTGAAACCAGATGGCTACACCAGGCTCCAATCTGATTTGACAGAGTTTCTACAGCTGGATGCCCTTCCTAACGCCAACCACTCAGAGAGTGTAGTGGGTGCTTTTACGTGTCACGCGCCCGAAGGCCAGTCAGACGGTACTGGCAACGGCCACGCTCATCTCGCTCGAAAAGCCTCATGTGTCACCTGCACAAGAGCCAGTACAGGGGCACCGGCAACGATCTCGCTTGAAAATCCTACAACAACCCCACACAAGAGCCAGTTTAGGGGCACCGGCAATGATCTCGCTCGAAGAAATTTCATGTGTCACCCGCACAAGAGCCAGTTTAGGGGCACCGGCAACGATCTCGCTCAAAGAAATTTGATGTGTCACCTGCACAAGAGCCAGTCCAAGGGCACTGGCAACGATCTCGCTCGAAAGACCTCGTGTCACCCGCACAAGAGCCAGCCCAGGGGCACCGGCAACGATCCCGCTCGGAAAATTTCATGTGTCACCCGCACATGAGCCAATCCAGCGGCACCAGCAACGATCCCGCTCGAAAGATTTCATGTGTCGCCCGCACATGAGCCAGTCCAGGGGCACTGGCAACGATCTCGCTCGAAAATCCTACAACAGTCCCACACAAGAGCCAGTTCAGGGGCACTGGTAACGAACTCACTCGAAAATTTCATGTGTCACCCGCACAAGAGCCAGTCCAGTGGTACTGGCAATGATCTCGCTCGAAAGATTTCATGTGTCGCCTGCACATGAACCAGTCCAGGTGCACTGGGAACGATCCCGCTTGAAAGATTTCATGTGTCGCCCGCACATGAGCCAGTCCAGGGGCACTGGCAACGATCCCGCTCGAAAGAATTCATGTGTTGCCCGCACATGAGCCAGTCCAGGGGCACTGGCAACGATCCCGCTCGAAAGATTTCATGTGTCGCCCGCACATGAGCCAGTCCAGGGGCACCGGCAACGATCCCGCTCGATATATATATATATATGTGTGTGTGTGTGTGTGTGTGTGTGTGTGTGTGTGTGTGTGTGTGTGTGTGTGTGTGTGTGTATGTATATATGTATGTATGTATGTATTTGTCTTTCAGTTGAAAAATTGCTAACAAGCCTCCCTTGTTATTTATAAGTTACACCTTTATCATTAATGAAATCCATGTATGATTTCTATAGTCATCTTATAAACTGCCAGTGCGAGTTGCATTCAACCCAAAGTGCTTGTTAGAATAGCTGATGAGCATTAATCTAAATGCGAAATCACTGGTGATATTGCTATACACAGTGTTTAGGGAGCTTCCCTCCCTTGTCAATAAATAAAAAGGTCCATTATTATGGCTATGAGTTGTTATTGACTTTTGTTTCTAGCAATACCGGTGCTATATATCTACACATATGTGCATTGCTTTTATAGCTAAATGCCTTTCTGATTTCTAACCCTTAATTGTCTTTCATGCAAAGTTCTTATTTCATGTGTCATCAAAGGCATAATTTGGTTACAAAAGTGGCTGTAAGAACACTGCTCACATGACTTTTGTAGAGCATGAATATAATCAGACACATACATAAACACAGACACACACACACACACATACACAGTTACGGAAAATCATGCACACACTTATATAAACATGTGCACGTACACAATGGATGTCTTTCATTTTGCCTGCCAAATTCACTTTCAAGGTTTTGGTTGGTAGGTTTGGAGCTATTGTAGAAGCTACTTGTCTAGAGTGTGGCCTGGTGAGAGTGAACCTGTTAAGAAGTGAACTTCTGGACCACAATGCTATTTCTGCATCTGTATGTAATCTATATCTATCTGTGTGTCTGCCTGTCTGTCTGTCTGTCTGTCTGTGTTGGGGTGTGTATAAATATACACGCCCAAATATCATTTGCCTTCTCTGAAATTCTAGGTAATACTGTGAAGGATGGTGGAGTGTTAACAGTGATTATTTTGTAACTGGTTACACATATTTTATTAATGGCTCTCAATTAGCAAATGTAATGATACATTCTTATGTGTATCTGTTGAATGGTGTTAGAATCATATTAATTGTGCAATAGTTAGTGACTTATTTATCATCTAGCTAAAACAGTTATTAAATCTGTGTAGTTCTTAGATGTAAGAAGTAACTGGAAAGTTGTTGAAAAAAATTGATAAAAGATTATGGCATGGGTAGAATTCTAAATGAGAAAACTACTTAATGTGTGACAGTCAGCAATGTTGTTGTGAACAAATACTTCTCTTATGTTGCTGTACTTTGTTATCATGTATGGTTGAGATTGACAGTGTCATTACTGTCATATGTTATGTTGCTAATATCAAGTGAGGTTCTTAAGAGCTTAATTTTGTGGTGAAGCAAACATTAGGATATGAAACAATCTTGAGTAAGTGCATCAACAATATTGTTTCTCATTTTTGACTCGGTAAAGTATTATGCATTGGTTTGATTACCTAATACCCTCTTTTGAAATGTAGTTTGTGGTTAAAATATCTCTCTTAACCTTTTTGGGGCTATATTTCTAATGGACTAATTATTTCGGTTGTTTTCAGTATAAACAAGTTTTGGAAGAATTTAGTATGTTATATTATACTTTGCTTGTGTTGGTCAACTGAAGTCTTTTGATATCATTTGTGTTATGATTAAATTTTGACTGAGGTTTCATTTAAACCTTTTGAAACCAACCTGCTTGAGACCACTTTTTGTCCTATGGCACCATCTTCCTGTTAATTTATGTTGCGAACACTGGCTTAATAATAACAAAATTATTTTACTGAGTTATTTGTTATTTTCAGTGTTAATTGAAACAAAAAGCAATGTATATCAACAGAAATATGTTAACAAAAGGGTTAAACATGAACACTTTATTGGGGACAAATTCAGACAAGTTGGTATTAAGAGGATTAAATGTTCCTACTAGTTTTAGTAAAAAACAAAACAGAACAAAAGGAACCTGCATTAACTTATTTAATAAATCTGTTTCTGTTAATAAGCTTGTGCATAGCAATCAGCCAATATATCAGCTGCCATTTGTTCACATTTCAAATGTCAAGTTGGATATTAATTTATTTACAAATGTCTGTGCAGGAAACTTCAGAATTGATACTATTTATGGAAAATAATGATCTAAATACAAATGTTCAAAAAAGAAAACTGAAGTAAAAATATTTGCTAAAAAGAGCATTAATTAAAGGAAGATTTGTTGACTTTATTTCATCATTAATTTATAAAACCAAAACTGCATGAACTTTTGAACATTGTTAAGGATATGAGTCATGTTGTGTTATGAAATATCTGCCAGCTTATCTTTTCTTCACTCTTCCCCCACTGCCTCCCATCTCACTGTTCATCACCCTCTGTATCCCTACCATATACTTTCTTCCCAAGATCAATAAATCAGAAAACCTTCGTTACCCTGTTGTAACTTCCCCACTGAGCTGTTCTCACCTCCAACAATGCTCTCTGCCTCTTGTACTCTTTCTCCTCAGGCTCTTCCTCATTTTCACTATGGACATCAACTCCCTATATATTGTCATCCCTCGTGATGGGGACCTCCTGGTTCTCAAACATTTTCTTGACCTTCACACCACTCTCTGTTTCAGTACTTCTATGCTCCTTTGTAGGTAAAGTGTATGGACAGGTCACTTGAGTGGCCATGAGTATGGCCAGCCTATTTGTTGACTACATTACATCTCATTTCTTCTCCTTGTTTACTGGTTACTCCAGAGCTATATGGCAATTGTATCAATGACTGTTTCACTGCAACCTCTTACTCATAAGCTGCTAAATACATTCATCTCCTTCATCAGCTCTTTTCACTCCTCTCTACTGATACATCCATCCATTCATTCCTTCATCATCACGATCTCTATTGACTGCCTTACCCTCACCATTTCTACCTCTGTCTTCTACGAACCCACCAACTCCCACTATTCCCTTGAAATCTCCTTGCGCTCTACCTACATCTAGTACTCTTTCCTCTATTCCCAGCTCCTACATCTCCAGTCCCTCTACAACAGTAACCATGACATTGAGATGTAGGCTGTACATACAACCTGTCTTTTCACATGACATAGTTATCCACTCACCCTTATCCAACCTGCCCTCTCCCACACCTATGCCATTGAACACACCTTAGCCCTCACACCCAGCATCCAGAATCCAACCCATTGCTTCTCCTTCCCCCTTATCACCCTATTACTCTGCCCCTACAAGGCACCACTCTCTTTGACTTCTGCTATCTTCCACTTCCCTCTTCCATCTATTCTTGTCTTTAAGCATGCTCACAATCTTCTAGCCTCCTTATCCATAGCTCCTTCCTCATTTCTCTCCCAGATCCTGCTCCTGTCCAGGCTATCAAACTTGCTCTTTCCCTTGTAACACCTCCACCCATACTGGACTCAACCACTACACCTTCTGCTTAGGTTTCCTTTTTGCTGCACTTTTAGTTACTTGATACATGCTTCCAATGTTCTGTCTGTAATATTTATCAATATCAGGCAAACTGGCCACTGACTGGTTGAGAGCTCATCAGAGACATTGTAATGTGCCAGCTCCACCATTTGGTCTTCAGAATAGAAGTAAAAAAGGACAAAAAAAAAAAAAACCTAAACATGCTATCTTCAATTTGGTTTTGTGCCTATTTTAACCCATGGTCATGAATGTTGGATAATAACTGAAAGACAGATACAAGTGGCTAAAATGGGGTTCCTCAGATCTCTGGCATAATGTTACTCAATGGTGCATGGCTCAGAGGTCATGTAGTCTCTTCAGGTTAAGCTGCTACTTCTCCACATTGAGAGGTTACAATTTAGTACTGGGGGCACATGATGAGAATGTTACAGGAAAGACTCATAAGATGGATACTTCAAGTTGAGCCAACTGGCAGGAGACCTAGGGTTAGACTAAGAATGAAAATGGTTGAAGTCTATCCATAGTTTCAGTTGGTCACACATGGGAATCCAACCAGAATGTCCCGCCAGTTGCTTCTGATAGGAACTTATGGAAGTGGTGCCTAAAGATTCTACCTCACATCTCTCCCAGGAATTGTGGGTAGAGAAAGTGGGTGGGTGGGTGGAGGAATGGACATTCCTCTTGCTTTCCTTTTGCTTCACTCTTGCACCTACTTTCACTGCCTCTCATTACGATCTCTCTCTCCCTCTCTCTCTCCCTCTCTCTCTCTCTCCCTCTCTCCCCCCCTCTCTCCCTCTCTCATACATACACACACACAAACCAAAACCCCACTCCATACCACTATACGTCTGTACTTGCACACTTCTGTATGGATACACACACTACAAACCCACCTCATGCACAGCGTTCCCCTTTTAATGTCCATTGCAAAACTTCTTACTCTTCTATATTTGCACACCCATGGATCACATAGATACCTACTCTTTCTTTCCTTCTCAACTCTTCCCCACCCCCTGGATCTGCATTCCTTCTTAGCCACTAACTTCTTGCCTGTTTCTCACTTTCTTCTCATTGACTTTTCTTCTTTCACACCTATATTGGTCTTCTGATGAAGGAGTAGCAGTCAAGAAATCATGACACCTTCTCTTCTATTTTTAAGCTTTAAGACTTGTCCTTTTTCTTTTTGTTCATTCCTTTCACCATATGTATGTATGTATGTATGTATGTATGTATGTATGTATGTATGTGCGTGTAGGTTTGTATGTTTTATGTATATATTCTCATGCATATAGTTACATATCTAGACATGCTCATATATATTCAAATGATAAACTTATGGAAAGTTTTACAGATTTTTACAGTTCCAGTGATGGACTGGATCTGTAGTCTTCGAATTAGCTTTCTCCTTTCTGGTTTTAAGAAGCCTAATTTCTCAAGATTGGTATTTAGGCAATGTGCTATATATCCCAGGGCCCTAATAATGTATGTATGTATATACATGTAGTATATGTAGTTTTCTGTAAATTTGAATTATATATATATATATATATATATATATATATAGGAGAGATAAACAAACAGATAAACAAATATTACCTTGTTCCCTTTTAGGGAAATCTTATTTATTTGAAAATTTTACAATGTTTTTATTTGTATGAAATTTCCACATATGTACATGAATGTACACTTATGCACATACATCAGAGATAAAAATTCAATAGGTTTAATTCTTTTCTTATTTTTCCTAAGGGAAAAATGAAATGTGTACAAACAATTTTTGTGCTATCATTGTCTCACAATCATTAAACACTTGAAATATTTTCATTATAATCACTTGGAGTCTCATCATTCCATAAGTGGAATCATCTATAATTATGAATTTACTTGACTTAGACAGAAATATATTGCAACATGATTTGAACCAAAAGTTTCTTGCAGGTGAAATGTTTGCTTATATATATATATATATGCACATACACATTCATTTTTATTATATATATATATATATATATATATATATATATATATATATGTATTAAAGATTTATATATTAAAGATTTTTTTTTATTGTTTAGCTTTTGTTACTTAACAATATTTCTTTACCAATTGTGTATTTGAGAAGTAACTTCTGTAACTGCTTCTTTCAATTCCACTGATGATGGTGGACTATCAGTTCTTGTTGCATTCATGCTTAGAAACATGGTTTGGCAGAAGATATTTAGTGTGTGTGTGTTGTGTGTATTCTCCAGACACAGGCTGTGTCTGACATGGAAACTTAATTCAATGTACATGAACACATTTGCAAATAGAGAATAATGTAGTCTCTGTAAGATCACATAAAATTACAGTATTTTTAAACTGGACCATGCTATACAGATGAATGAATTCCTTGCAGTCTGGACTGACTTGTCTTAAATGTATGATTAACTACAGTATTTGTGACAGTTTGAATGTATATTCTTACTTTTGTTTGTTATTACATGTTTTATGTTGTCAAGTAAAATTGAGCAGAATGATTTCAGTTTACCTGACTATACATGAACATAACTTATTTCATCTCTCTCTTTCTCTTCCTTGTCCCTCTCTGGTCAGATATCAAGGTGCCAGCAGGTGTGTTTTACCTATTTTATATTTATTTTTCGAATGTTGCTATAGTTTCTACTATACTGCTCAGTCAGTTCACCCTGTGTTGCTCTTCACATACTATTACATGTCTTGTTAAATATTTTGCTGGATATTGTGCTATCTGTTGTTCTTTTCTTTTTTTTTTATGATAAATAAAATGAATTGCACACATGGCCTAGAGTCTTAAATGATGGAATTATATTTAAAGTATAGATCTTTCTTTCCAGAATAGTACTTCACATGAAATAAGTTGTTATTTTCAAGTAAATATTAAAAAAAAAATCCAAATAATAATTGTAAAATACTTTGTACTGTTATACAAAATAATAATAATAATAATAATAATAATAATAA
>NC_142930.1:52379615-52429615 GCF_046866305.1 Octopus bimaculoides | reverse complement strand
TGTATTAAAGAGCCAGAGGCGGTTTCAGCTGGGTTGGTATCAAAAGGGTTAAAGATGGACAATACGTAAGATGAGAGAGATTTGTCAACCATTCTAAAGGTTGAAAGAAGTACAAAGTGATGTAGATGAGAAGAGGTGAAATAGAGACTAATAATTCAGAGGACAACTGCGAGCTACTACAAAACATCCTGCTGTTAGTGACAGACCAAATTGATAGCTGGTGCCACTACCCATCCAGTTGGAAGGGTGGTGGAAAAGTAATGTAGATAGCACCATAAAAGCTCACAGACTGTCCTGGAAAGGCCAAAAGAGAGGAAGCCTCAAAGCTAATTGTAGAGAGTAAGCGAGAAGCATAATTTTTTTAATGTTCTGTGGTATGAGAATCAGAGGCATGAATGAGGTATTTTGATTTGAATGGTAATGCATGAGAAAAAAATTGAAATTTCGTTCGAAAGAAGTGACCATAGAACAAAAATAGCACGTATTATTATTGAAGAGAAGAACTGGTCTGGAAATGCTGTTACAAGAGTTTGTTGAATGAGGAGAATGCATGAAAGAGAGTGGGTTTACTTCCAAGTAAATCAAGTAGGGAATAGTCATGTACAGTGATAGTGTAATTAAGAGATGAAGGCAGGGAAAACAGTTGATCTGTCAAGGGTAGTGGCTGAAGGGATTAATAACCTGCTTCAACAGAAAAAAAAATATCTGTTGAAGTATGATATGAGTTAGTCATTTGAATAATCAATCAGATAATGCAGCACATGTGGTGTAATGCCATCATCACCATCAACTGCTGCAAGTGCAACAGGGATACATTAGAAAGCTGTAACTACAGAGTCATCAAACCAATGGACCAGGCTATAAAAGTTACTGAGAGGTAGTACAGCTGATTAGAATCTGAATTAACCTTGATGTGATGGCGTTATGCTTTATGCCTCTATATTGCTCTTTTCAAATTCAAACAACCAACTGCTAGCAGTTACAGTCTCTCTCCCTCCAACTACTTCCTTTTCATCATCATCACGCTCACACTCATCTTCACATTCTTGATATGCTTATCTTGAAGCTCTGGAGAACGCATAGAAAAATCTCTTTAGTCATTCAGGAGAGAAGGTAAATTCTCTTTGTAAAGTAGTTACCCATCAAATGGAAATACTGTAGGGTAGAGAAGATACTTCAATTTTGTCATGACCATGAAGGATCATGACAACCTCTCCTGTGCTGGTGCCCCAATACAACGCATCCAGTATACTAGTAAAGTAGTTGCTATTAGGAAGGGTTTTTGGCCATAGAAACTATACCAAGCTGTAATGGATGTGCAAGACATGATCTTCTCTCTCATGGGGACAGTAATTCTAAAGAAAAGTAACTCAAAAGAAAAACTGGTTTGAATCATGAGAACATGAACTAACAGTTATCTCATAAAAATCAGAAAGCTATAAGACAATGCATTATTAATTTGAAGGAATGTGAATAAATAAGCATTACACTTGACAGAATAATCTGATTACTAAAGGTTTAAAGTGATCAGAGTTTAAGACTTTCCATCAGTATTCTATGTTTATTTATGTTCTTAATACAGTTTAATAATGACAAAGTTATTTTACTAAATTCTTCATTACTTTCAAAATGAACTGAAACAAAGGCAATACATGCTGACACAAATAGAGTAACAAAATGTTAAGATACAATGTTATAGAGTTTATACTGAAACATTAGTACATTGGCTCATTTAGCTGCTTTACTCTCAGGCAAGAGATAAACATACAAATTTTTAGTTATAGACTACAGAAAAGTTTTTGAATTCATTACAAAAATGTAACGAAATATTTAATTGGAGATAAAATTAAGCTGAATTTTTGAGAAATTAGAGTAAGATGCGAGAAACATTTAAGTTAAAAAATTAAATTCCTCTCATTGTAATAATATTTCTGTTGACAAAGTCTAGATAAAACGGATGTCTCTTTTAACTGATAAGCTATATAAAATAGTGAAGTTCAATGTTTTCATTTATCTTTATTGGACAGTTTATTGTAGAAGTGTCGAATTTCTTTGGATTAGCTGTCAAGATTCAGACAACTAAAATGCAAAGATAGAATGAAATATAAAAAAAAGTTGGTGTCATAATTTATCTTAATTTTTAATTTGTGTTTGTGTTTTGATAATTAGTTAAAACACTTTTTTTTTTTATTATTGTAAACAGGAAAGGGGAGGCATTCATACGATATATTATTGAGTTCTACTTGATTGCCAAAGGATTTTAATATGAGGAAGACTCTGTGTGTGTGTGTGTGTGTGTGTGTGTGTGTGTGTGTGTGTGTGTGTGTGTGTGAGAAAGTTGAAAAACTAAAGCGATTGCATCTTGATAGTTATTGTGATAAGAAACACATATCCACCCCACCTCCATTTGTGCTTTATTATTAATTTTGAACTATTAGGTAGTGAGCTTGCAGAATCATTTAGCACACCAGACAAAACACTAAGATTAGGCTGGGCAAAGTTCAGAGTGCTCTTACCCCTGCTTGCAACAAAGGACCTCACTCTCAGAGTGAAAGGCGGATTGCTTGATGCCTGTGTGCATCTCTCAGCTGGGAGAGGGATTTGTAATACACATGGCAAGTCTTTGATAGCAAATAATATATATTATTGTTATAAGATAACAAAGTAAATGTAAATACAGGGATATATGATTTTAATGCTTACAATCATTCTAACAGAGTGTAATTGTCACATTTGTATTTTTGTTCTCAAACTTATTTTAGTTGAGTTTTTTTTCCCCAAGAATTTATGCAAATTTTAAAGGTAAATGTTTACAATGTATTTTCCCATATTTAGCAATAAATTTGTGCCATGATATTAATGGGTTTGAAATGACCATTTGTAATTCACTCATACACTTTTTTTTGTACCCTCTGTATTTTTTTTTTTTAAATGTGTATTCAAAATATCACTGTCTTCATCACAGCATCCATTTGATGCTGGTATGGTTTAGATAAGCATGCAGCATAAAATAATCATTTGAGTTGGTCCCCACATCATCATGTCCTTCAAAACTAACTTTATGATTTTTAACCTCACCGCTTAGTTCCCATATCTTTCTAGAAACAACTTTCAACTGGGTATTATAGAAATTCCACATACTAGAACAGTTTTTAGTGCTTAAGTAAAGGTAATCCTTTGATATCGGAGTCATTACTAAAGAAAATTAGGTAATTACTGTCTCTAAGATTTTATTCAAGTTTCTGATGTAAAATAAAATTTTCAAATTGTATAATGAATTTTACCAAGAAATTCTAAATTCTTTTCTTGAACAACACAATTAGTAACCTCATGCCATCAGCATTGGGTACATTTTTAATTAATTTTCTCAAAAGCTTTAATGTTTTCACTGTTGATTTAATTAGGGATTTAATGAAATACAATTTTGAAAGACGCTTTTAACTTTATTTGAACAGTTGTTAAACATGCAAAGATATTTGTCTTAGTGAATCTGAACAAGCCATATACAGTTTCTGTTGTTTGTTTTCTATGGTTTTCAGTCTTGCTTAAAACTTTATGGTTTTTAAATAAAACATAACTCTTGTTATTTTTGTAGAGGTCATTCTTTTCTGACTTATGCTACTTTGAATATTTCATGTCATATCTGTAATCAGAATCCCTTTTTGACAGTTTCACAGATAAATTTAGAATCAACTCTAAGTTTCTTTTGTGGATCAGATCTACATATGCACACATACAGATGCATGTACATGCTGCCTTTTCTCTCAATAATAAATATAACTATGTATTTTTTTTAAACTCTCACATAATGTACACCTTAACATTTTCTATTAAAAAGAAAATTGACAATTTATTTTTCTGATTGCTTGCCATTTGTTTATCTTATTTGTCATATTACATATCTCCATGAAGCTGTTCTTTTAATAGTATTTTCTGGAGTCAAATATTTTTTTCCTTTCACCTTTAAGAATTATATTAAAAATTTTGTTTTAAAAGTTTAGATCTGGTCTCATATTTTACATGTTATCTTCTATTTTAAAGCTTAATATATTTTTAAGAAGAAAAATTATGGAAATAGCATTTGACTTTTGTATAATAAATTGTAACTATGAATTTGCTTTTAATGGCTTCCAGCAATATATAGCCCTCATGTGCTTATCGCTGAAGAGGAAAAAATAATTGATGATGTGGACGGGGAAGAATTCGTCTTCAAGGAAAAGTATGTCTATGTTTTTTGTCAATATTGTTTTCTAAGTTTTCTAAGTTTTTCATTTTCAATATGCTTAATACAAATTTTGTGTTTTTTGATAATTAAAAAAAAAAAAATTTGCTTATATAAAGTTTTGTGATATATCTAGAACAGAATAAGTTGAAATTTATTGCATTTTTTGAAAGTTGCAACTGAGTTTTAAGGTGGTTAAATAATAAATAGCAATAAATATGATCCAAAACAATTTTTACACACACTGAATTCAGGTGTTAGCGTGTTTATTAAATGTTAATGTAACTTTTTTGCCAAGTTACTTTGAAGGCTACTAGTAATGTGTGGGGTGCAGTGAATTCACTGCAACCTATTATGTAGTCAGGTTATTGGTGAGCAATAACAGTCTCATTTGCAGGTTAGCCTGGGGAGGTAGGTTATTAGAAACCCAACAAGATAAAAGGCAAAACCTGCTGATAATACAGATGAACCCAGCATTGGGTTAACAAGTATCTACTACTTGTTAACCCAATCTGATAATACTTGTTAACCCAGTGTAGGGACTTAGAAATACATGATATTGTGAAAGAAAACATAATGAGATCATTCTGGCAGTGATTCACATGAAGTTTTTGTCATTAAAATTCAGTATGCTCTGCTCTGGAATTCAGGGCAGTTGATGGCCCTTTCTCTGCACCATATATCGAGCTGGAGGTTGAATTATCTCTTACAGTTTGACTGATTCTTCCAAGTTGATAATATTCTAATATTTAGACTATTGATAGGACTGGGGTCCTTATTGTAAAACCATCAAAGGTATCTCATATGAACATACATCAGAAGTTTGCAACTTTAGATGAGAATGACTAAAACTGTGAAGCAGTTGAAATAAGTTAAATAAGTTATGGTGACCGTAAGATTATAAAATTGAAATCATTTTGCTATATTGTCATATAATGTATATTGAATATTTGAATATATTTACAAATATTTATATCGATCAAATTTTATGTATGTAAAACTGAATTTGTTCCTATTTATATGAGACTGTTGCATGTGTATGTGTTAGAGAGAGAGATAGATAGATAACCAATTTGCATACTCTAGTGTATGAGAATTGTAATGTGACTTTCTACATGTTAAATTAGTCAATACTGCAAACAGCATGTGCTAAAGCCTCCATTTCAAACATATTCAGGACTAATTTTGTTAAACCAGCTGCTTGTCCTCATATTGATAATGTATATAGTCAAAGGAATATAGTGAGATGCAAAACTTCAGTTAATGGAGATTATTCATCCAATTAGTAGACAGAATCTCCTTCTAGGGCTGTTTCAAAAATTCTAGAGAAAACCACGAAGTTAATAATGTGAAGGAAATTTTGGAAACTATAGAAAATGTTGCATCATGGAATATCTGCTCTTCAAGATAATGTGATATGTTTTGTTTTTAGTCTTCAAGTTTGATGGTGAGACCAAGAGCCATTAAAATGTTACAGAATGACAGTTATTGTGTGTGTGTGTGGATCTGATAACTTTCAAATATCTAATGACTTATATTTATTGTATTTAATGGACCTTATATTATTTGAGAGGGAGAGAGAGAGAGAGAATATAGAAGTGTTGTCAATCAGGTCCATGGTGGACTTCTATATTGAATGACATCACTAATGAGGAAGTAAAGTAGAGTTGTTGGTATGGAGAAAAGTGGGGGCTGGGAATATGTATGAAGTGGTCATTTGGTTAGGAGCTGTATGTTGGAGGTTGATGTTCAAAGAGGAAGAGTAACATTTGTAACAGACTCTACATCAGTTGAAATAGGAAAAGGTGATGAGGGCCAGGTCAGATGAAGAGGGAGAAATGAGAATTTAAAGCAAGATATATGCAGGGGGTACATTCACTGTTGCACAAACACATGTACAAATGCAAGGTGTTTGATTGACTTCTGTATAAGATATTGTAATGAATTATGCATTTATATCCAACAAACATGTTATCTCAGAAATTGTCGAACTGGTGTGGATTCATTGTTTATTAGGTTGAGGTGTCAGTTTTAATTTGATACAAACAGCTTGTTTAGACTTCATTCATATATTTAAGCTGCTGTCGACACTTTCTCTTCTCACAGAGATGTAAATCTACCAAATATTTGTTTCAGGACAAATATAACATTGCATTGTTTATTCTTATTTGTAGGGGACTGGTTGACACAGTGTACACTTTGAAAGATCATCTGAAAGAATTAAGTCTGGTGCGTAGTATCCCTGTGTTTGTCTCTGTCTGAAGTATAATTGATACAGATCTTTCGGTTTTGTTTATTTTCTCGCATTCCATTCTTTTATCATTTATTGTGGCTATCCGAGATTTTTTTGCTGAAGCCAAATGAATTTTTTGCAAATATATGCTAATTCTTTTTCATTTGGTGAAGCCTAAAACCAATTCTATAATTCTTTTTTGAATACTACATCATTTTTACACTCCCTTTGAAATATTATTGTAAAGTTTTAATTAATTTCTCAATCTTGTGATGTAAATTTAGTTATTTAGTTAATTACATATAATTTTTGACTTGGAATTAAGTTTGTAACTATTCGTTTCAAATTTTGGCCCTTGGCCAATGAGTTTGGGAGAGAGAATTAAATGAATTACATTGACTCCAGTGCTCAACTAAAGGATGAAAGGCGAAGTCAACCTCAGCAGAATTTGATCTCAGGATGTAAAGACAGATGAAATGTCATTAAGCATTTTGCCTGGTGTGCTAATGTTTCTGCCAGCTTGCCACCTTCATTAAGTTTGTGACTATTCTGAATAGTTACAAACTTAATTCCAAGCTCGTAGATATATTTTTATTGTATGATGTTGTCTAAAACGAGTATTTTTGTTGTTGTCTGCTGAAGAATTAAATTGGAGACTTATTAAAAAAAAAACAAAAAAAAAACAAAAAAAAAACTTTTCAGTATGTTTACTGTTGTGATTTTCAAATTAAGTACATTAGGTGATGAAATCAGCACTCTAATTCATTCTAGTGATGATAGAAAATATAAAATGCTAGTTCATTATTTGTCTTCAGCTTGTACTTACCAGTGTTGGCATTGTTTTATTTGTACCAGAATCATTAGTGTTGGATAAAATGCCCTGAGTATTTGTTCTGAGTTCAAATCCTACCGAGGTTAATTTTGCTTTTCATCTGTCTGAGATTGGTGAAATAGCTTTGCATTTATGATTTGTGCTTTCATCTGTATTTTTCCTTTCACATCCCTACTATTCTCATTTGAGACATGGACACTATATAGATGATATGTTAAAATAGTTGAGAGATTTCATCAGAAATGTCTAATGTGTATATTAAACATCAGTTGGGAATCTTTTACACCTGATTCTGAAGTGCTAGAAAAGGTGGACTGTTTCAGTATGAAGCTCACCTCATCAATTACCATATACAATAGGTTGGTCATGCCATCCATTTTTATGATTTCAGGTGTCCGAAGTGATTACTCTATGGAGAATTATTTGTTGGTAAGCTAACTCAGCACAAACCAAAAAGCGATTTCATGACATCACAAAAAAAAAAAAAAAAAGACCCTTAGTTCTTAAACACCAGCACTGTTTATTGGGAACATTTCACACTGGATAAATGCACATGGCAGTCTATAATTAGAAGCAATGGCTGGCAACTGAAGAAAATCTGAATTTTCTATCAAACAGTGAAGCATAGTGTTTGAAAACTGTTGGCTGTGAAGGTCTGCATGATAGAGGGGCCCAGAGATAATCTTACTTGTACTGTGTGTGTGGTTGCATTATTCTTTCATAGCTATACTTGTCATTCATCTAAGGTTACAGTGGGAGAACAACACTGGATGCTTATATGTATATATCTCCAACAGCATCAGTGAAGCATTGCTGTCCATTATATCTAAAGGTGTGTTCATCCACAGCCTGGCTGAAATTTTCTTTTGGATGAATGCTCAAGGACAGAGCTATTGTTATTACTGTGTGTGTGTGTGTGTGTGTGATAGGCTTCTTTCAGTTTCCATCTACCAAATCCACTTACAAGGCTTTGGTCACTTCAAGGCTATAATAAAAGACACTTGCCCAAAGTGTCATGTAGAGAAACTGAACCTTAAACCACCTAGATGGGTAGTGAACTTCTTAACCACACACTGATGCCTGTGTACCTATGATGTGTGTATGTATATGTATGTATTCACTCACCCTATATATAGACCACAGTCAGTTTCAGCAGTGCTGTCTAGACTCCTTAAAAACAGCTTGTTGGTGTGGAGTTGTTTGACCCAGCTTCAAACTCTTTCTTGCTTACTCATTAGTCATCACACTATCTCTTTTACAGGAGTGCTGGAGGAATACGTTAAAGTAACCTGTGTATAATTTATACATCACATTGAAGCATGTTATAAGCCTGTAGATTTTGACCACATGTATCTCCTGGTTTTTAGCTTCTAGTCCTGTACATGCAACTACCAGCTAGTCTCGCACATCAATCTCAGTATTCATTGTTTGGGAAGGTTAATAAGGGCTGTTCTATAGGATGTGAGATATCCTTACCAACAAATGATTACCAAGTCTTTTTACTAGGTGATTTTCCATTCAGTAGTTTTGCATGGCAGTTGTTGGTATAAGTTTTAGGAGACACTTGCGCAGTGCTCAGTTCATAGCTCACTTAACTATATTGCATTGCAGTTGTGTTGCTTGTTTACATTCCAGACTCTAGGTCATCTTGGGGAGGAGTTTTTATGATGTTGATGGGATGACCTAGCATTCAAGCAGTATATTACAATAACAAAGTTTTTTGCTTACTGCTTACAATTTGTATTTAAGGACAGCTTGTCTATTAGTCTCTGGTTGACAGTTCTCATAAGCCTTAGATAATCTACAGATTAGTCACTGCTTCTGGTTAGTGAATTTACTATTCACTTTGCACTTTTTCTTAGTTTGTTGATATTTATCATAAAAGTGGTCATCCATTATGGTTGTTTTCTGTTCTCATTATCCCATCTGTTGATGAATGATAATTGCTGTACAGTATATTAAAATATTCGATGTCTAAAAATCTGTCGGTTGTATCTTAGTTACATAATCCATCACTAATATGAGATTGGTAGGTTTTTCTTTCAATTCAAGTTTTATTCTTTCATGTTATAATTCTCTCATGTAATTGTTTATTAATGCAGATGGTAAAGATTTATTTAAGTTTTGTTGTGAATTGTGCTTCCAGTTCATATTCTTCAATCTCATTACTATTCTTAATTCATAATTAGTTACTGCTTGTTTGTGTAGCGGTAGTCTGTGCCTCTCAGTTTTATTATTGCCAAAGAGCTTCCCGCTTTCCTGAAATCTTTCTTCCACCTCACCCCTATTCACTTCTCTTCTACTTTTCATTTCCTATTCCTTCTCCCCATCCCTCTTTCTCACCTACCTAGTTTCTCTCTCCTACTGCTTCCTGCCTTTGTAAGCACACTCATTGTTTTGTGTTCCCCATCACTTGCAGCCCATGTTCAAACATAAAGAATGTCTTTCCACCTTTTCCCTGACATTACAAACCTGAAGAAAAACCCTACCTGAAACATTGGATACTCTCTTCCCTGAAAATTATTCATTCTTTTTGTTGCTTTCTATAAAGTCTTGCTAATGCAGCTGTATGTATGTATCTATGTATGCGAGTGTATTTAAAATGTATTTGTGTGTGCTTGTGTATGCACATACATGTGTCTGTATATGGATTCCTGCATATGTGTACATTTCTGTGTATGTATATATATGTATGTGTGTGTGTTTGTGTACTAATATATATAGGTTTGTTAAAGCATCCTTTACTTCATATATTGTCCTTTGCATGACCAATTCAAAAATAAAATTTTCTGTATGATATATATGTTGTTTATTTCTGCCTGCTCACAACTTTCTCTATCTCTCCTCCTTCCCCAAGTTTCTCACTCCCTATGTCCTTATGTTATGATTAGTGTCCATGCAATAATTCACCATCTAGCAAAAAAGTTTTCTTTTCATTTACTTGTGATCTCTTTTGCTCTAAAAGTGTTACCTTTAGTATTAATTTTGTGAAAGTAAAAGCAAATGTATGAAATAAAAATTTGAGGCATTTTAGCTTTCACTTTCTTATTGTTTTGCATTCTCTTTCAATAAAAAAAAAATTTATGTTTGTGTATATATATGTATGTATCTTTTATGGTATCACACATTTATATATTGCTCAATATGATGGTAGAAGGTACTTCTTGAATGATATGAAGAAATGTCTGTTTTGTGTGTTATTGCAGGAACAGAAAAAACTGCGCAAAGATTTGGATGAAGAAGTAAAAGCAAGAAAGAAACTTGAAAGCATTTTACCTGTCACTTTGAAGAATGCTGGTCATACAACCACCTGGGAAGAGAATATGACATAGTTCTTGTTTAACTACATGCAACCTAATTATCTGTTGCCTCTCTACTTGAAATGACTGTGCCTGCTCCTTATGGCTGTTCCTTTTAGTTTCACTTATCAGTGTCATGATGTTAATGTTCCTTGCTAAGATTTTTTTCAGATTAATGTCTGCATTTAACCACAGCCAACACACACACACCTACACAGACACCAGTACATCTGTGTGTACATGCACATACACATGCATATATTTTTCATTGTGTACATACATGTGTATGTAAATATTATGTGCTTGGTGCATCAATGAGACTGAAGAATGAATTCACTGGCAGCAGTGTCTTAAAAACATTGTTGTTGAACAAAATCATTCTTTACTTTCATAATATTCCATGAATTTATTTGGAACTTTTTCCTTTTTTTTTATATCTTGAAATCTAAATAAATACCTCTTAGCAATATTTTTCTTTTCAAATGTTTGAACCAATAACTGTTAAAAACTATGTAATCTGAGAAAACTAAACCTTCGGAACTCGTATTCTTTCTGTAAAAAAAGTGTCTGTTGATAACAAATAGTACATTGTAACAGCCAAACAATTAAGGAAGGTCAAATACATTTGTAAGATTTCTAACCAGAGATGCATTGTGTAATTGGTTATTGTGAATGAAATTTTGTACATTTTTAAATCACATGTAAGCAATTATTCATTTAAAGTACAAAGCAAATAAAAATAAAAATAATTAAAGATTTTTCCATGGATTTTTTACATAATAGAAAACCTCATTTAATGAAAGAAATATAATTTAATCATTTTCACCAGGGACTGGAATGTAATTAAATATTTATTTCATGTAGTTTGTATATTGTTGTTTACTCAAACATATTTTAGTTAACATTTTGCAGAAATATTCAGATAACTTATGATAGGTTTGAATTAAATATTATAAAAAGGAAATGCTTCCACCCCCTTTGCTGACAATTGTAAAATTTTTATATTTTCAGATGACAAATAGTTTTTGTCTAAATTTTTAATAAACATGTCTTACAGAAATGAAGTCAAGTTTTTTTCCCTTTCAAATCCTTTTATTATATATTTCACAGTTTAACTGATATCAAATACTGCTACAAAATATTGCAAAATGTTCTCAATAAATTTTGCAGTTTTGAAAACTTTAAGTACTTTGTAAAATCCAAATGTTAACATTCTGATATCATTTGTAATTAATTCATCTGTTGGGAACTGTAATGAGAGAAGGTTGTGTGAATGTTTTGAATGTATTCTTGCTGACAAACTTGAAAAAAATAAATATCTGCTATTTTTAAACCTATATCTTTTGTCCAGCTTGGTATGACAGGCTGGTGACTATATTTGTCTGTTTTGGTATTTTTAATTACTTTTTTTTTCCATTATTAATTCAGAGGTTAGTCCACAAATTTAAGGAAATTTATAGCTTTTACTCTTTACCAACTAAAATAATGTTAATAATAATATTAATTCCTAAATAATGCAATATTAGACTATCACAAATTTTTAAGTAAAAAAAAAAACCCTGCTAATCTTGTGCGAAAGTGTTAAAATGTTCATAGTGCTATGGATCCATTTAGCTATTAAACTTTACTTTTCATTAGATTGTAACTCATTGACTTTGAATGTTATACTTTTAGTAGCAGGATAAATCCTTAAAACTATACTGTGTATTATTCTTCTTCTGTTCTGTGATACAGATAGTTTATTGTAGCAGAAGCTGCAAGATCAAGGCATTTTGGTGCTGGTTTGTGTAACGTGTATGTTATATATATATATATATATATATATATATATATATATATATATATGTGTGTGTGTGTGTGTGTGTGTGTGTGTGTGAGGAATGATTTAATGAAAATGTGAGCTATTTCAAGTTTCATGATTGGTAAGTGCAGTTTGTCTATAGTATGCTGTATATGATCCAGCAATCATTCAGGCTCATATAACATGGTGACTACATGAGAGAATATGAGTAAAAAAAATGTTAAGAAACTTTGCAAAGGAAAGCGGGGAATAATTTCTTTCTTGGAAGATAGAATTAGATCTCTGTAACTCATAAATGAAGAATATTGTTAATGATGAGTGTATAATGTGATTTATATGGGTATTGTCATGTGGAGGACATCAAAAATTATACCTTGTGGGGTGCGTCTTAAAATTTGGTAACAGAAACTTGAGGATGTATACACCTCAAAACTTTCTGATGTCAAGTTTAGAAAGTTGGTGCAGTTTTTCAATTTAATGAGGTTGTGTGTGCTCTCAGTTATACAAAGCCTGCAAGTTGATGTCAATACATATATATATGTGTGTGTGTGTGTGTGTGTGTGTGTGTGTGTGTGTGTGTTTGTGTGTGTGTGTGACTGAGGGTGTTACAACATCTACAATGCTAGAAATAAGTGCGAAAACGCTCTGATGCTGCAGTCGATGCTTATAATTGTATACATACATACTGACAGCGATCATAAATGGTTGAAAGCGGCAGTTGAGATATACCTACACTGTCAGACAGTTTTGGCTTTAACATCAGTAGGGTTGCCACAGCTTGCCAGATTTCAGACAAGATCAGTGCCAGTATACATGTCTGCACCATAGAAATCTAAGGATGATTTAGTGAATCGTTAATGTGCATACAAATAATTAAAGTAGCCAGTGGTTTACCAATGTATTACCAAAAAGAAAAAAAACTATAATTGTCTTTAAATATGACTAAGGATGTTAGAACACCTACAATGCTAGAAATAAGAGCTAAAGAGCTCTGATACTGCAGTCAGCACACTTAATTGTATACTTACATACTGACAGCGACAGTAAGCAGCTGTAAATATGACATGTCATATTTAATGACAATTATAGTTTTCCCAAACTGCTGCCTAACTTGTGTATATATATATATATATATATATATATATATATATATATATATATATACACACACACACAAGAATAAGGGCAGGGAATCGTCAATTAATAATAGAATTAATAATTAACAATTTTGCCAAGTAGTTCAGTATGAAAAAACCTTTATCGGTAAAACCATTTATCATCATAAATATACAGGGATTAGCATTGAGTTGCTTCTCCAACATACTGAAAATTTAGAAATAGCAGTCAAAGAACTACTGATTCTAAACTACAAATTTTTCTCTAAATGGATGGCGATATTTATGGCACACATAGAACAAAAAACCGGAGGGGAAAGCATAAACAAAATAAGTCTTTAGTTAATCGGATACGATCGTTTCATGGTTAATTCATTCTCTTAACCATGAAACGATCGTATCCGATTAACTAAATACTTGTTTTGTTTATGCTTTCCCCTCCGGTTTTTTGTTCTATGTGTGCCATAAATATCGCCATCCATTTAGAGAAAAATTTGTAGTTTAGAATCAGTAGTTCTTTGACTGCTATTTCTAAATTTTCAGTATGTTGGAGAAGCAACTCAATGCTAATCCCTGTATATTTATGATGATATATATATATATATATATTTAAAAAATTTTTTTTTTAAGTTTCAGCTTAGAGCTGCGGCCATGCTGATGCACCACCGTGTTGCTACACTGTTATTACAGGGAGCCTCTTACAATATGTGGCACTTGGTGAAGAATGGAGTTTGATTTAGCAACCCTCATTTGCACCTCCTGCTGCGAGGTAGGTTCATCTGGGACTCTCGATAGGAAGAGGTCCAGCTTTGATTTAAAAACTCCCACATCTACTTTGTGCAGATTCCTCAGGCTCTTCGGGAGAATATTAAAAAACTGTGGGCCCCTGAATCCCAAGCTGTTGCAGTAACTGGTCCTGAATCGCGATGGCATTGCTGGGATCTTTGGCACTATGCAGTGTCGTCCCGTTCTGGCATTGGTGTAGCTTTCAATGCCAAAATTTGGCACAATTCCTTCCAGGATCTTCCAGATGTATATTACTGCATACCTCTCCCGCCTTCTCTCCAGGGAGTAGAGTTTTAGCTGTTTCAGCCTTTCCCAGTAGCTGAGCAGTTGCAAAGAGACAATCTTCTTTGTGAATCTCCTCTGGATTGCTTCAAGGTCTGCTGTTAATTTCAGACTGGTGGGTGACCACAGCTGTGAGCAGTAATCCAGGCGGCTGAGCACGAATGTCCTCCAGAGGATCATCATGGTTTCCTTATCTCTGGTTCTGAATGTTCTCAGGATCCATCCAGCCAATCGTTTGCACTTTGTTGCCATTCTGGTAATGTGCACTTGGAAAGAGGTATCATCACTCATGTCGATACCCAGGTCTCTCACTGATTTAGGCTCTGGGATTGAAATTCCCTGTGGACCAGTGTACTCTGAAAGTTTCATATTCAGTTTTGGACGTTGGTAGTGCAGGGCTTGGAATTTTTCAGCATTAAACTGCATATTATTGTCCTCAGCCCATCTGTAAACTGAGTCCAATTCCTGCTGCAGGTGTGCAACATCACTGGAGTTCTGTATTTTCTGCGAGACTTTTGTATCGTCTGCATAGGTTGCAAGAGTGGCTATCCGGGCACTTGAAGGCATATCTGAGAGAGCGACTATAAAAAGCAATGGTCCCAAGACAGTGCCCTGTGGAACACCACTCATTATTTGTGTTTTCATAGAGGTGGCTCCATTAGCCACTACTGCCTGACTTCTATCTTTCAGAAAGTCATGTAACCACTCTCCAAGTTTTCCAGCTATGCCAAGATCACGCAGTTTGTGGCATATCACACCATGATCCACTTTGTCAAAAGCTTTTGCAAAATCAAGGTATATTACGTCCACATTTGAGTTGTTGAGTAACTGCCTCAACACCCAGTCGTAATGTTGCAAGAGCTGGGTCAGGCAGCTCCTACCTGGTCGAAAGCCATGTTGGGTATCACTCAGCAATTTATTTTCTTCAAGGAAATATTTATTTTTATATATATATAGCCTGATAGACCCTGCTATGTCAAGATGGACTTATATATTCTTCCTCTGCTCTCTCCCACTTGGTTTTAATATGTTGCCACATTTGTAATATGTCTTTTTTTCTACATTTTTTTGTGCAGCTGAAGATTGCTCTTCATATTGCATTTAAGGTAATGCTCACATTACTTAAATAAATTGAAGTAGCATGAAACGTGCGTACTGCAATCACTTTTGAAATCCGTGTTGCTTATTATTTGATTTTAATCACCCATCCTTTTGGGATGTGATATTCGGGTGCCTTCGCATAAGTACCATATTCAAGCCTTGAATCTATATCTAAACCGTATATATATATATATATATATATATATATATATTTATTTATATATGTACCAGAGTAATCACGTAAATGTGAAAGAAGGTGGAAAAAATAGTACTCAAATACTGGAGATAGAGTAATATGCTTTATTAATAAAGCTGCAAAGACATCACAAAAACTGTTACTCAGAGATACACTTAACTGTTCGTTTGGCAGTTTTGGTTGAGAATGGCACAAAATATGGTTTTATGCATAAATATACAATTATGTTGATAGATACACATTTGAAAATGGTTTTGTTTCATTGGCCCTTTCAAATAATGATTTTTTCAATAACCAGTGATATTAAATTACAGTTGTAATTTAATATCATCGGTACGTTGGTACATGCCTACTTAAATATATGAACAAATATAAGCAAAACAAATATATACTAATGCATATGTAGGTATCGATGTACATATATATATATATATATATATATATATATATACATATATATATATATATATATATATATATATACATATATATATATATATATATATATATATATACATATATACATATATATATATATATATATATATATATATATATATATATATATATATACTCATATAATACTTCTCTGTGTGTATTACAAATATACAACTTTGTTGTTACAAGCTACAGAAATAAGAAAAAAAGAAAATAAGTAGTAGGAGAAAGAAAGAGGAAGAGAAAAATAGATGGAGTGAAATGATTTGGAAGCTGGCATTCCTAAAAAGTATCTAACAATTGTAAGATACTTCAGCACACATAGTAAGACATACATATATACATAGATACATACATGCAACAGTAAAACACATGTAGATACGCATATATATATATATATATATATATATATATATATATATATATATATCAGAGTAAATGCGCTAAGCAATGTTTATGTATAATCACAATTTAGGTTAGTTGAAATATGTTTGAAGGAAAATACACTGCAGTTACTGTGGAGAAAAAATCTCTCTTACAGTAAAAAGATGTGAAACACCCCGTTTGTTCAGTGTTGCCCTCTCACGGGGATCTGGGACATCGATGTTTCAAGTTTATTGACTCTTGTCGATCAGATGTACCTGAGAGGGGCAACCCTGAACAAACTTGACAAAGCATATAGCTTTATATATAATTCAGCCAACACATAGATTCATTTACGCTAGTAGATCACCCGATCAAGAAAAATATCGGAGTTAATGTGCTAAGCCGTGTTTACGTATATGTATACATTATATATATATATATATATATATATATATATTTATATATATACATACACATACACACATATATATATGTATATATATTTATGTATGTATATGTATGTATATATATATATGTATATATATATATATGCATATATATATATATATATATATATATTTATACACATATTTATACACATATGTATATACATATATATACATACATATATTTATACACATGTATATACATATATATACATATATATATATCGGTTTCACCAGTCCTCAGTCAAATCGTCCAACCCATGCTAGCATGGAAAGCGGACGTTAAACGATGATGATGATGATGATGATATATATATATATGTATATGTATGTATGTGTAAGTATATATATGTGTGTGTCAGTATATGTGTGTAAATATATGTATGTATATATATGTACTGTATATGTGTGTATATATACTTATATATATATATATATATATATATATATATATATATATATATGTATATATATTTATATTATACATATGTATACATATATGTAAAAGGAAATTGTGGACCAAGCAGGAGGAGCAGGAAAATGAAACAATTGAGGATGCAAAAGACTAGCCTTAGTAAGCGATGGAAATGTGCTACAGGAAATGAAAAATCTTGCCCCGTGCTGCTGTATGACGATTTGAAAAGGAAATGTCCTTATGTGCAACGACATATCCGCCGATATGAGCGTCGAAAGAACAGTGAAAGGACTTGGGGGCAGTTTCTGAAGGACCCGTACGGGGTTTCTAAGAAGCTGTTCACTGAACCGAAGAGTGGCTCTTTATCGTGCACGAAAGAAGAATTGGACTCCCATATCAAATAAACCTACTGCGATTCGCACCGTAACTAGCCACTGCCACCTCTACATGGGTAATATAAACGCATCTCTTAAGGATATACCCATTTCCCCAAAGAATGCTTTCCTTAAGCAACTCGTTAATAAGACAAATTTCTTTATCAACCGTATCAGATGGCTCACCTTTTTCTTCGACAACAAGGACATTCAACAGCCCACTAATGATATAACCTCTGAATTTAACAAATTATTTAAATCTAAAAATAATCCTCCACCTAATCCAAGATTGAAGCAGTTTGAAGATGATCAATGGTCTATTGTGTGAAATGTAAAATTTCACCGATCAACCCTAAGGAATAAACATCTGAGGTATCTTCACAATATCACCAAGGAAATTCATAGCATGAATAGTTGTCGCTTACGACGTCGAGGGTTCCAGTTGATCCGATCAACGGAACAGCCTGCTCGTGAAATTAACGTGCAAGTGGCTGAGCACTCCACAGACACGTGTACCCTTAACGTAGTTCTCGGGGATATTCAGCGTGACACAGTGAGACAAGGTTGGCCCTTTGAATTACAAGCACAACAGAAACAGGAAGTAAGAGTGAGAGAAAGTTGTGGTGAAAGAGTACAGCAGGGTTCGCCACCATCCCCTGCCGGAGCCTCGAGGAGCTTTAAGTGTTTTCGCTCAATAAACACTCACAATGCCCGGTCTGGGAATCGAAACTGCGATCCTATGACCGCAAGTCCGCTGCCCTAATCACTGGGCCATTGTGCCTCCACTCCCTGGATAGTATGCTGGTTTAATCAGATAAAACGGAAACCTGTACAAACTTAAGGACTATTACTTGGAACTGCTTAAAAATGAAATTTAAAAAAACTATAGGATTACCGCTAAAAGTGTACTCAGAAAAGCCAACTTTGAGGCTAAGAAAATTATGGAGAGGTATAACTTACAGATGAAGACAGAACCACATGATCCTATGCAACCTCGTTTTCATTTTGAAAGATCATAAACAATTTTTTTTTAATAACTCATCCTTAAAGACTTATTTATCTTTCTAGCTCTGACATCGGTGTACTTCGTAAAAATATTCTAGATAAATATATTCGTACCTTAGTTAAAAAATTAAAGCTTAGTTTATGGTCTAATTCATTCCAAGTCGTTGACTGGTTTAGTTATATTACTAATAAGGGGAGCACTAAGTTTATCCAGTTTGACATTTCTAGTTTTTATTCCTCCATCAACCCAATAGTACTTAATAAGGCACTTTGGCTTGCTCATAACAAAGCTGGTCTCACCAGGGAAGAAATTAATGTTGTGTTGGCCGCCAGAAAATCTATCATAAAGTTTGATAAGATGTGGGTCCATAAAGACACACCTGATGGTTTTGATGTTACGATGGGAAGTTCTGATTCAGCACAAGTAGCTGGTTTAGTCTGTATATATATACTTTATGAAATGGCAGACAAGTTCCAAAGCATCAGTGGAGGTCTGTATCGTGATGATTGCTTACTTTCCCTTCAAAATGTTTCTGACCAAAAAGTACAAAAGGTTAAGAATAGTTTAGTTAAGTTTTTTTTCCGTAGAATGGGCTTAGGCATCGTTTTTGATGATGATTTAACGAAGGCCAACTTTTTAGATATTGCACTTAACTTACACAATAATTCGTACTTCCCATACCACAAACCGTCAGCCAATCTTAAGTATATTAGCCACTTCAGTAATCATTCTAGGGCAATCACTAGGAACTTAGTTAAGAATATTTCATTTAGATTGTCTAAGTTATTTCTGATAATGTTGACTTTTTCAATGATAAGGCTGGATTTTATAACTCTGCCCTACTTAAAGCAGGTTATACAGATAAAGTTACCTACATTAATTTCATTCAATCTTATTCTACCTTTACTAATGGAGACACGAAATCTAGTTGTAAGGATATAAACGATATCAATTTTAATTTATACGCGAACACCAAACAGAGGAAGGGAGATAACCCTTATTTAAGCCCCTTTTTTTCATTCTAAAGGTAAATCGATGTCTTTTAAAGATAGTTATACTAAAAATAAGGCAACTAATAGTAAAACTATTTGGTTGATTATTCCTTATGGGAGGCAAATTAAATCTAATCTTCCTCTACAGTTTCGGGAAGCTATTATTAGGAATTTTCCAAAGAATTCTAGGTATTACTCTATTATCAACTCGCGCACGGTTAGGATTGGTTTTTCCAACACAAAAAATCACTTACAAATTATCTTCTCACATAATATTATTCTGTTAAATAAGAATACATTTACTAATATTAACATCAATTTAGCTAATACCATCCATCCCCCTAGAAATATTAATTACAAAGTTATTGTCTGTGAAGTCAATTCCAACAGAATTAAGTTTATGTCAAGTAATTCTAAAATTAAAAACTCTATATACCAGTGTAAAATTACTTCAGGTACCGATGTCTTTTTTTATATAGGTAGTTCTTAGTTATCTAAAAGAATTTCTAGTCATTACTCTACATTTAGAGATAGAAATAAACGTAACAGTATAGGGATTAGTAAATTAGTTTGGTATCTAAAATACCATATTAAACAATTTAATTTAGATTGGTTGATTCTCTCCATTTCATTCCCATACGATAAAGGCAAAAAATTCTGTCTTCTCTGTAATTGTGAACTATTTTTTATTCTTTTTTCTAAAATTCCCTTGTAAACACGGTTACAAAGTGTGCTTAACATTGGCAGAAACACACCTTTAGTTCATATAAGTGATATCTACCATTATACATAATTTAAACATTGATTTTCTTCTTACATTTCACTTCCACTAGATATATCTTTTTCCAAGACTTAAGGGTTTTATTTAATTCACATATTGTTCTATAATTCTCATTTATTTGGTTTCTGATTTTTTATTTTCCTTTACCCCTCCTCTTTCTATAGGCTACCTTTGACGTTATATCCTCTAACGTTTTTTTAAAAAAACTTAATAGCATTCAGTTAATTACTATACATATCCATCATGTTCTGTTAAAATGTCTTATTGACGAGTTTCATTTCTTCATTTCCCTGAAGAGAAGATTACATTGTTTTACACCATTTTATTCCTTTGGAATAATACCAATGACATCTTCGAAACATGTGTCGGAAGTAAAAGAATTTGAATAACGCCTGTGTTTAACTCCATTTATTTATTTATATATATTATACAAAATATTTCACATGAACCCAGAGTTTATACCTTTAACAACAAAGTGTTATGCACTTTTTACTTGTGTTATTTTTTGCTACCCTGGTAACCGTTTATCTATTTCTTCTGTGTTAATTGTTAACAAGGGAAAATACACACATCTATTTATATATATTTGTATATATATGTATGTCTATATATATGTATATATATATATATATATATATATATATATATATATATATATATATATATATATATATATATATATATATATGTGTGTGTGTGTATGTATATATATATATCGATATGTACATATATATGTATATATAAGTGTATATGTATATACATGTATATATATTTATATGCATATGTATGTATATATATATAATTATAAAATCTGGTAATTAGTCATATATTAATTAATATCGATTAATTATCAGGAGGCCAGCACATCTAAAGAATCAAAGAGATTCAGAAATATTATCTGCAATCTCAGGGGATTAAGGTACATTTTAAAAAATAACGTCGACCACTAACGTGGACAATTAATGCGCTAGAAATAGATCACATCTTGTGTCTATTAAGACCTAAATTGTTCTCAACATGAAATATAGCAGCATACCAAAAACGTGAGCGGGCAAGACATTTAAAATCACCTAAAAAAGCATTATTAAACAGGAACTAGTTTCGGATTTAACAAATTCTTACCATTTGTCTATTCCTCATCAGCCTCAACTCTGTATATATATATATATATATATATATGTATATATATGTATGTATATACGTATATATATACATGCATATATATGTGCATATATACATATATATATGACTATATATATGTATATATATGTATATATATATATATATATATATATATATATATATATATATATATATATATATATATATATATATATAATACATTTATGTGTGTGTATATATATATATATATATATATATATATATATATATATATATATATATATAATACATTTATGTGTGTGTATATATATATATATATATATATATATATATATATCAGGTCATCCCATAAGTTCTGTTCGATTTTACCTTTTTAAAAAATTGAATGAAATTTAATAGCATTTTAGAATGTCTAATGGAATTAAAAATTATTTTTATGCATTTGTGTACATTTAAACTTATTAAATATTATTTTACTGAATAATAGAATTAGAATTTCTTTGATTAAAACCCTTTCTAACATGGGAGTATCCAAAGAGCATTTGAGGCACATAATGCTTTATGAGTACAAAAAAGGAAACTCTGCAGCCAATGCGACTCGAAACATACACTCAGTTTATGAGAAAGAATGCTTGAATGAAAGAACATGCAGAAGATGGTTTGCAAAATTCAGAAGTGGAGATTTCAGCCTTGAAGATGATGATCGAACAAGACGTCCAGTTGAGTTTGATGATAAGCTCCTTGAGGCATTACTTGAAGCAAATCCTGCATTATCATTTGAAGAAGTATAGTTCAAACCATACAATTGTTCATCGTCATCTTCAATAACTTTGAAAGTTTTCTAAACTTGGAAAATGAGTGCCTCATGAATTGTCCGAAAGCAACCGTAAATCCCGAGTTGACATCTGCTCTTCTCTCCATTCTCACGAACTCATTTCGCTCTTTTTGTATAGACTTGTGACTGGTGACGAAAAATGGATCTTCTATCGAAATGTTAAACGTCCTAAACAGTGGCTTGGTAAAAAGGAAAAGGCTCAACCACAACCGAGAAGGGAATTTCATGGAATAAAGTTTCTTCTCTCTATCTGGTGGGATTGCAAAAGAGTAATTCACTTTGAATTGTTACCGCCTAATGCAACAATCAATACTCAAGTCTACTGTCAGCAATTAGAGCGTTTGAACCAAGCTCTGAAGAAAAAATACCCTCTTTAGTGAATCGAAAAGTTGTGATGTTTTATCAGGACAATGCGTTACCCCACACTGTAAAGACCACATTACAGAAGATCGAAGAGCTTGGTTGGGAAAAAACTCCCCATCCACCTTATTCTCCCAACCTTGCTCCTTCAGACTACCATTTGTTTCATAGTTTACAGAATCATTTGGGTGACATAACTTTCGCAAACCAGGAGGAGGTCGAAACTGACATTTCAGAGTTCTTCGCTTTGAAACTAAAAGAGTTTTACATTGATAGGATTAAAAAGCTTGTAAATAGATGGACCGAAGTCATAGATAATGAGGGAAAGTACATTGATGATTAAATTTCAATTAAATATAATATTTGATCACTTGTTTTCTTTATTCAAAATTCGGACAGATCTTATGGGATGATCTGATAGTAAATCCAGTAAAAAACGAAGAATAAACAGAATAAAGCAACAACGCGAGGACGTGGTACATGTAAAATATTAGCAGACGCTGAGTGAAGAAAGAAAGGTGGTTTAACGTTTCGAGCAAAGCTCTTCAGAAACACAGGAAAGTCCAGTAGAAAAGGGAGACGGAGGAAAAGAAATCACCAACGATTCACATGCGGTTACATTTTGAAATGACCGGATGGGAATGGGTGAAGAAAAGTTCTTTCTAAGGCAGGCGAGTGTAAGAGAAGGTATGTGTAGATATGTGCGTGCGTGTGTAATAGCATATGTGTGTTTGTGTGTATATGCGTGTATGTGCCGTGTTTGTGTGGTGTTGGCTGTTTATATGTGTATGTGTGAGTGAAGTTTGTGTTTCTTAAAGTTGTAGGAAGAATTCAGGAGCATGGTAACAGGAGTGGTCGTCCTTTGTGTAGTTGTGTGTCTCTTCACATGTGCGTAGAGGGTCAGTAGAAAGGTGTTTGACTGGTAGTTTGAAGTATGTGTGTGCGTATATGTATGTGTTGTGTGTGTGTGTTTTGTGCGTAGTATGTGCATGCGTGTGTGTGTGTACGTGTGTTTATGTGCGTGTGTGTATGTGTGTGTGCGTAGGTCTGTATGTGGAGATTTATGTGCGTTTCTCTCTGTGTGTGTGTGTGTGTGCGTGCGTACGCGCGCGTGTGTATGTGTGTGTGTATATGCCCATGTATGTGTATGTGTGTGCGTGTATGTATGTGTTCTGTGTGTGGGAGGTATGTGTGCGTCCATGTGTGTGTGTGTGTGTGTGTATCTGTGTGCATGTGTATATGTGTGCGTGCGTGTGTGTGCGTGTGTATGTGTGTGCGTGTGTATGTGTGTGTACGTGTGTGCGTGGGATTGTGTGTGAGGAGGTATATGTGCATTTTTGTGCGCGTGTGTGTATGTGCGTGTAGTTGTATGTACATGTGTGCGCGTGCGTGTACGTGTGTGTTGTGTGTGTACATGTATGTGCGCGTTGTGTGTGTGAAGTGTGAGAGAGGTATAAGAGGTGCATTCATGTCTGTGTGCTTGCTTGCGTGTGTGTGTGCGCGCGCGTGTGTGTATGTATGCGTGTCTGTGCATGCATGCGTGTGTGTATGTTAGTGTGTGCATGGGGTTGTGTATGTGGAAGTATATGTGCGTTCCTGTATGCGCGTGTGTGCGTGTATATGTGTGTGTGTGTGCGTATGCGTGCTTGTATGTGTGTGTATGTATGTGCATGTATGTGTGTTGTGTGTGGTGTGTGTAGAAGGTATACATGTGCTCATGTGTGTTGCGCATGCGAATATTTGTGCGTGCGTGTGTATATGTACGTGTGTGTATTTATGTGTGCGTGTATATAGAAATAGAATATAATAAAATGAGGGGAAAAAGTGGGGGAAGGGTAAAAGATGTAAAGATAAAAAAAATGAAAAAAATTACAAAATATAAGAGATACAAGATAAAAATAAATAATTAAAATTAAAGGGATAAAATAGAAATTAATATAATTATAAAAAAAATTAATGCAATTAAAAAGTTAAACAATTCGACGGGAAAAAAGAACGATAAAAAATCGAAAGAAAGGTAACTGTAAAAAAAGTAAGTGGTTATAGGAGAGGATAAAATAACGAGGGTAAAACCCAATAATATAAAATATATACATATATACGAATATAAAAGGTGATAAAACCTAAAAGGGTAATATGAGTGAAGTCGAATGAAGAAAAATTTATAGATTAAGTTAATGTATATTAAAAGCGACTAAAAATTTAAGGCGATGAAACTAAAATAATATAAATGTAAATAAAGGACTAAGCGATAACCAGAAAAGGATCCTTTTGAAATCCATCTCTACGATCCATTTTGGTAATCCAAGAATAATGACCTTTTCGTCAGGAGAATATCCTCAAAAGTCCCACATTTCTGGTTGCCTATCGATTCTGGTTGTCATTGCCTTTGGATGGTGTGTTTATGTCCCCTGTAACTTAACGGTTCAGCCAAAAACCGATAGAATAAGTACTAGGCTCACAAAGCATAAGTCCTGTGGTCGATTTCTTCGACTAACACCCTTTAAGGCGGTGCTTCAACATGGCTGCAGACAAATGACTGAAACAAATAACAGGATAAAAGGATATATAGAGGTATATATATATATATATATATATATATATATATATATATATATATATATATACACACACACACACACATATATATATATATATATACATGCATACATGTGTATATACGTGTGTGTCTATGTGTGTGAGCGTTTCTATGTATACGGATGTATGAATATACATATGTTGTATGCGGAAAAGAAAGTATAATTCACCTACTTCTCGGGGTCTCTAGTAGCATCGATCCTTTCCGTGCCTTAACCGTCTAACGTCATTGACCCTATACTTCCTGTTCACCTCATTCCCACACTCCCTCTAATCTCAAAGATAACCTCATCACCTCACTCCATGTCAAAATCTGCCATCAACTTGGATAGACGTCTCATCCACTGTGATCACAGCAGGGATGGAGCACTGCTCGTATCCTCTCCTCCTCCTTCATCGCCCGACGAATTGGTGATCCTGCGAACATCCAAAACATGATACGACATTCCTTCTACAGACACGTTATTCTGAGAATTAGCGGCCGTTATTATTCCTTTCCCCCATTGAAAAGTACAGAATACATTTGGGGGTTTGATCTAGACCTACCCTGCACAAAGGCAGGTTCTCTCTCTTCTACATGTCGCTGTGAGTGGAGGCGCAATGGCCCAGTGGTTAGGGCAGCGGACTCGCGGTTTCGATTCCCAGACCGGGCGTTGTGAGTGTTTATTGAGCGAAAACACCTAAAGCTCCACGAGCCTCCGGCAGGGGATGGTGGCGAACCCTGCTGTACTCTTTCACCACAACTTTCTCTCACTCTTACTTCCTGTTTCTGTTGTGCCTGTAATTCAAAGGGTCAGCCTTGTCACACTGTGTCACGCTGAATATCCCCGAGAACTACGTTAAGGGTACACGTGTCTGTGGAGTGCTCAGCCACTTGCACGTTAATTTCACGAGCAGGCTGTTCCGTTGATCGGATCGACTGGAACTCTCGACGTCGTAAGCGACGGAGTGCCAACAACAACAACATGTCGCTGTGATACCGGACACGGATGACACTATTCATATCTGAATATTGTTCTGTATGGCACCGGTTTCTCAACATCTCCTAACCGAGGTGGCATATACCAAAATGTCATATCAGCTGATATTTCCGTAATTTCTCACTCACGTGTATCTTCAGGTATGCCGACTACAGGTTGACGATTGTGGCAGCCCTCGTCATCCGCCTCCATTCTTACAATGTTTCCCCACAGACATCGGTAACCTTGCCGCCCGTGTGGGACGATACGTAGTTATTAAGCTCTCTAAAATCCAGTATTGATCTGACCTTGCCTTTCGTTGGCTGCACCATTGCCACTAGCAGCAGCATTCCGCTCTTACTTTTCCTTTTCAAGGCATTAAAATGCTCTCTTCGATTCGTTTGAATATATTTTAAGTATCATAAAATGTAGCAGTCTCCTTCATAGAGCACACTATTTAAATATTTTAATAATCTATGCTATACAGATCCTCGCTTCTCTGGCTCTTCGTCTGTCACACGCTGTCGTTAGATCAAAATGATAATCAAGTTATTACATTGGAGAAATGAAATATATATCTATATATATAAAAATGAGAATGTGTGTCTGTCTATCTGAATTTCTAAAACTCGAGAACTACGCAACCAATTTCATTCAAATTTTACACATGCCTTACTTAGGGTTCCAGTTGTGTTTTAGTAAAAAAAAATTATTAACTTCTTGCAGAGTTCTAGCACACGGCAACATAATATCTCCTCCACTATTTAAGTATTAAGTGTCAAAAGTGAAACAAAAACACTCATGTCAAATACTTTCACTTAAAAAATGAAACTATTCCACTAACTGAAACAATCACATTTCGATACTGTAGTGACAGATACTTTCACAGAGAGAGAAAGAGAGAAAGAGAGAGAGAGAAAGAGAGAAAGAGAGAGACAGAAAGAGAGAGAGAGAGAGAGAGAGAGATGTATATGTATACATATACATGTATATGTACACCATTTCGATACTGTAATGACAGATACTTTCAGAGAGAGAGAGAGAAAGAGAGAGAGAGAGAGATGTATATGTATACATATAGATGTACACGTATATGTATATATATATATATATATATAGATATATATATATAGATCTATACATACATGTATATGTATACATATGTGTAGATGTATATATATATAGATAGATGTACATGTAATATGTACACATATATACATATATACATGCATACAGATATCTATACATATATACACCCATCACACACACATACACATGCACACAAACACACACATTAGTCATTTGTTTTTTTATCCAAAACTACGTCAAAAGTACTGAATGGACCTTTATGAAATTTGGAAATTATATTCTTTGCATAACGGCCATAACTCCCATGAAAATTCATATATTTTTGATGTTGATGAAATTTTAACCCGAACATAACAGATGAGCATTATTTAGAAAATGATGTCACACGTTATTGAGGCTACCATTCTTTCTGGATGTGCAAAAGGGGATGACGTCTTTATTCCAAGAATTCCTCTTACTCCATCAGGAGCAGACATTCCTTTTACATTCAGAAGACTACAATTCCCCCTTCGTGTGACTTTTGCCATGTCCATAAACAAATCTCAGGATCAAACACTGTCTGTAGCTGGTCTTCTCTTGGAAGAGCCCTGCTTCTCACATGGACAACTGTATGTTGGCTGCTCAAGAGTGGGCAGCAAAAAAAACCTATTTGTATATGCTCCACAAGGGAAAACAAGGAACATAGTTTACAACGAGGTGTTATAATCACAACAGCAAGAAAGTATGTACATGATCACCTTCTTTTACGAAGCTTCATTGACTTTCATATATTTATATTGATATACATATATATACGTGTGTTTGGGTGCGTGTGTGTATATACATCTCTATATATAAAGATGATGCGTAGTCTAGACGGCGTTTTTAGATTTCATTATTCTCTTTAACCCGGGCAACGCCGGGTATTTCTGCTTGTAAAAAAATAAATATATCCCATTTGTTCATTGAATTCACAGCACAAGGAAAATAGTTGGCCAAAGTTTATTTTCTTTTGACACGCCATCGAAAAAATGGCCATTTTTATCATAAATACTGCGTGATGAAAAGAAAAATAACGGGAAGGTTAGAAGGAAAAGAACGTTAATAAAAATATTTACAGATTTACTAACACCTTCAATTAGTAAAACTATTAACTCTACTATAAACCTATTCATATATATATATATATATATATATATATATATATATATATATATATATATACACACACATGTACAGGGTGGGCCAAAAGTCACGCACAAAATAAGTTCAATACGCTTCGGATTGTCAAGTATGCTTCAATTTTTCTAAAATTGAATAAGATAAATATATGATAAATATAATGATGCATACACACACGTACTTGTACATGATGAATAAAATTAATAATAATCTTTTCTACCACAGGTACAAGGTTCGAAATTTGAGAGGAGATAGTTAATGACATCGACCCCAGTGCTCCAATGGTACTTATTTTATCAACTCTAAAAGGATGAAAGGAAAAGTCGACCGCGACGGAATTTGAACTGAGAACATAAGGACGGAAAAATTGCTGCTAAGCATTTTCCCTGGAGTGCTAACGATTCTGCCAGCTTGGTGCCTTAATTAAGACAGCAATAATAACAAATATATTTGTCCTTGTGCATTTTGATGGCTAAAAGTGTATAAATAAAATGTCGAATGTTTTTGTGCGTGATTTCTGGCCCACCTGTATATATATATTGAATACAGATCCTTCTACCACATGAGGTGGAAAAACAATTATACGAAAGCTTTCGTTCAGTGAAAGTATCAATTTTATTGTTTGTGAATCAAATATATTATTTGTCACTAAATTATTTGTTGACACAATAATTGCAAACTTTAAACTCATGGAATCGCTCCTTATTGAATCATAATAATTCACTGAAACTTAGTATTTATCACTTCATGTATGAGATAGCTTTGGCTCATTGAAATGTTGCGTTAATACTGCGGACAAAATTAATTTCAGAAATTTCCCATTGACATTTATTTTATCGTCTGCCACAAATATCACTAATATAAATACACATATTCACAAATGGAATAGCTTTTAACTGGTTACTCAACCTGCTAGAAATAGCAACCGTGTATCATTCAAATCAGCTAGAAACAAACAGTATAATGATGAAAGCAGGGCCTTGATTCGGAACATAGTTTATGAAGTCATCTAAGTATTCTATAATGCTAAATGGAGGAACAGAAGCAAAAGCATAAGATCCAACCCAGATAGCACTTGAATGCCGCATCGTTTCCCTGAGACAACTACATCATTTGTGAACTCAACAGCGAATATGATTAAATCATGAGAATAGGTGAAGAACTCCTGAATAGGTACTCTGAGTGTACAGAAGGTCCATGTGGACCAAAGCAAATGGACTGGCCTACATAAGCAGACACTGGCCTACATAAACAGAAAGTTATGCACAGGTAGATATCCACCACGCTAGAAAATACCAGTGACATTCACAGATCTTTGATATATATATAGTTGGAATTTACAAAGAAACAAAAGACGAAGACGTGTGTATAAACAGCAAACAGGTGTATTAGTTTAACGCTCGGGAAGATGAGAAAGTCTTTTGCGTTTCGAGCCTACGCTCTTCAACAGAAAGGAATACAAGAAAATAACCAGAGAGAGAATGAAAAAAAGCTTTAGCGGCTATCGGTCAATTGCATCTCACGTAACACATCAAAACCAAAATGCACTCACACCTTTAGCAAGAAAGAATGCTAGTGGAAACATTCCAATTAAAGACATCAACCTATTCTGAAATCTATATATATGCAAATGTGTATGTGTGTGTGTGAGAGAAAGAGAGAGAGAGAGAGAGAGAGAGAGAGAGAGAGAGAGAGAGGGAGAGAGAGAGAGAGAGAGAAAGAGAGAGAGCATCCAAATACAACCGTTTACAAGCCTACTCACCTACACACTTTCCATACGTAATTATACGTAAATGCATTCACATTAGAACATAATTTAGCATTTATATCAATAAGATAAACTCATAATTTGACGAACATCAGTAATGCAGGGATAAATAAAACACGATGTGCAACATTCTAGCCATAATAATGATTTTTGCACACATCAAGAATTAGGCAATTACCATTCAAGAAGCAATTATTCCAACCAATACATTAGCAATTTGCATTATCATAACAATCATCATTTCGAGAATCATTATAACTACTTGTTAATTAAGCGATGTCAGAAGCTTTTTTTTGTTTTGTGCAAGTTTAGAAGTTGTAAAATTAGATAATTTAGACTGTATCTGTTAAAGATCTGATAATACATATTTTCAAGGAAATATTCCTTGAGTAAGAAAAGGAGATAGGGGAATCTAGCAAAAGATGGGTACTTAAATGACGAGTCATACCAAATGATATTCCTAGATTCATTGTAGTTAATTTTATGCTCGATAGAACCATTATAAACCATTGTCTCGTTATAATAGGTCGAATGATTGTTGAGAATTTGCTGATTAGCAGACAAACAAGATATATCAATTAGATATTTTCAGTCATTCTATGTTATTATGATCGGTTTGAAATTTTCTCGATATAGTTAGGAGTTTCGTTGAATTTCGTGAGAAATTCAGCGTTGCACATAATATCTCATGTATAGATAGATTCGTCCGTGTACATATGCACACATAAATGTTCACTATGAGTATACAGAAATTTTTGGATGTATATGCATATGTATGCGCTCGCGCGCATGATGACATGTATTGTGTATTTACATATCTGTTTGAAAGTATGTGTGTGAGAGTGCTTAAATATATGCACGTGGATATCTACATAACTCAGTGTTCATTGGATTTTAGTCTACTCAATCTTTGATTCAACGGTTTATGGTATCCAAATGGAAGCAATATATCTGATTGCAAATATAAACTGTAGAAGCAGAAATCTAATCTACTGCACCAGTGCCGACATATAAGATTCATATATTGATCAGATAGGAAATCCATTATCGGAAGTGCGTGAATACATCTGCAACAAATTAGGGGCACTGATGTCCATTAGATCCCAATAAGCAATAATTTAGAAACATGCGGCAATAAAATGGTTTTAACATTTCCATTTTAAAAACTGTACTGCTCATTTATTGAGAGGCTTAAACCCGTTCTGAGTAGGCAATAATACGAATAATATTGATATTGATTTGAATTTAATGTTATTCAAAAACTATAGTAGTATTGACAATCATATTAATTTGAATTTAATTTCATTTAGAAATATTTAATGCGGGACCAGTGTTTGTTGTATTATATGTTTTTTGACATTCGACAGTAGCCGAATCTTCTATCGGAGACACTGATTGCTTAAAATATTTATATGAATAATCACTGTTGATGTCAACTGCGTTACCATATTACTCAAATTGTTGCGTCAAAGCCACACGCTGGTTGTCTAAAATAACTTTCATAAGCATCAACTTACTGGAGCCTATTGGATGATATTTAAATGGAAAATTTTGCCATTTCGCTACAATTGTCAATTGCAAAATGCATCAGTTGATTGTTAATGCCACCGCATAAACATTTATCTAGATTGTTATAAAATATGGAAGTACTTGTAAAATTATGAAAATGCAAAAATAAAATGTGAAGATCGGATTATGTTAGAATTACATTGACTGTTAAGTATACACGACAAACCCAAAAATAAACTGCAAAAGTAAAGACGTTTTTACCATATGAAACGCATGGAGGGACAATGTAAAAACACCACTCAACCTACATATGAGCTGCACCACGCCCCCCTACAGGAACGAATCGCAGAACGCTCGAGAAGACACAATGAAAGGGTAAAAAACATAACTGTACTGCATCAGCATGCCAAACAGAAAAAAGCTAAAACCAATGCTGAAGTAAAATTTCTTTTTAACACTGCGAGATAATTCTTAGTTTTTTCTCTCGCATACACTCCATGACGCTACTTCCTACAGACATTTCAGTAAAAACATTTCTTCAAATCCTATGTTTAATCTAGCGTCGGCCAAATTATGTTGATTCCAGTATTCTTCCATGTTTGTTGGGTGTCTTTGAAGAAACAGGAAGTTGAAGAAGAAAAGTGGTTTTAATTTACTTTCGTCAATTGTACCAAGTATAAATTTATCCATCTTTCTTTCAACTAATGTATTCGTTTGATGTGCACAATGTGTTTAGAAAATGGAAAAAAAAAAAAAAAACGATTATAGGAGATAGCTGCAGTACATGACAAGGACTATAACATAAAACCTGTTACATTTTTCTGATAGTTAATTTCTCTGCTGAGATCTCCACTGTTTGTGTTTCATCATAAATTCTAACACTGTCTGTATGCTTGCTGTTATTGTAATTGTTTTCATTGAACAAGTGCTATTAGGTAAATAAAGGATACAAAGAGAAATTATCAGAAAAATCACACAAATTGAGAATCAAATATGTAAATATTATTTAGCAACTAGTATATGAAATAGAAAAAGAATCAATGAAAATATATCTATGTAACCAGAACTAAAGCAAACTTCTGAATCAAACTAAAATGAGAAATATTTGAATTCCGACTTGAATATGTCTTCATGAATATGTAATTTTTATGGTTTCTTTTGAAAGTTCTAATGCTGCCTGTCATATCTTTTCAATCAAATTGAACAATGACTGACTTTTACTGTGATGCCTACCTCTTATCTCCACCTTTCACTTCTTTGTCACTTTCTTTAAAAATACACGAAATTTCATGTCTATGTTGAATTAGGTTTCTGTTGCTCTTGAGTTCTTTTGTGGCGTTGTTAATGTTTGAGCTGCTAAATTTGGGAGAATGTGATTAAATTTGACCGTTTAGGATATTTTTGTTCTTTACTGATATTGTTAAAATAGGAAGGTACGATTTGACAGCAATTCCTGTGGATCGAGCCGCCATACCCATTTTAAGTATTTCTTAATTATTCTTACACTGTAACTTGACCAAATATAAATAGCATACAAATTTCCTTCAAATTCCGCCGAAGCAACTTCAACTAGGAAAAGTTACCACCCCATCACCCTACCTCTCCAACGCACCATTCTCCGAGCCTTCCGGCGACTCCAGTCCGACCCCTCCACTTCCCACATCTTCATTAACCGACCCCTCCCCTCCTTCAAACAAGCCTACAACCTAAGCGAAACCTCTTGGTCGACAGCTTCTTCCCTAAACCAACCTCCCAACTCAGCTCGTTCCCCTGCTCCAGCCCACGCTGCCGCACTTGCCCTTACCTCACCAACACCACCCTCCTCACAGGCACCCATCATCGACCCTATCATATCACTGACTCCTTCACCTGCATTTCAAGCAACGTCATCTACTGCATCTCCTGCTTTTTCTGCCCTTCTCTATACATCGGCCAAATGGGAAACCGCTTGGCTGACCGGTTCGCAGAATATCTCCGAGACATCCGACTCGGCAATGACACCCCGGTCTCGCGCCATTTCCGCTCTGCCGGTCACTCATTACAACACCTGTCTGTGTTCAGATTGTCCTTGCACAGGGGCCATCCGTATTCCCGTCTTCGTCGTGAGCAGGGATCAATCTTCTCTCTTCTCTCTTTTGCACCATATGGGCTCAACTCTCCTCTCCTCTTCATCTAACCCTCCTCCTCTCTCCTCTCTTCCTCTCACACCTACTTCGTCGCACCCACCTTTCCTCTCTTGCTCTGGTACCTACTTTTTCTCTTCACTCCTACCCACCTCCCTTCATCGTCAACCCTCCCTCTTTACCCCACCCCTACACATTCCAAACCCACCATCCCTATACATCCCATCCCACCACCATCACGTCAATGTCACCAGCCCCCTTCCACACGCACGCACACACACATACACGCTTTCACATACACATGCACGCGCACCTTTGTCTTGGGATCAAAATTAAATTAAGAAAATATGAAGTATACCATAATAATAATTTAATAAACCCGTATAATTTTAATTTATAAATACCTTTTAAGATACAACTCCAGTTGTTCATGGCTGGGCAAGAACATCCTGTCTAGGATGCGGCGGGACATCGATGTCTTGCTGGGGTTCAGCGTCTTGGTAAGGCCAATAAAGGTGGGGAACTCCACTACATGTTGCGGTAGCTTGTTGTCGACAGAAAGGTCTTCAATCATTCTGGACGCCAGTGCCAGCAGTTTGGGTAAACGCCTCACCGATGCTGGGCTGGCGTGCTTTCTTTGCACATGGCTGCGACGACTAGCTACTGGCACTGCTACGAGAAGATTTCCGGTGTTTCCCACGGAAAGAGCAGGCCTTGATTCTCTCCTCAAACTGGATGGTATGCGCTGGGTGTTTCCTCTTGTCATGCGACTTCAAGTCGTAAAGGCTCACCGCTTGTTTCTTGATGGTGGTCTCCTTGGGCTAGCACATGTCGCACCGGAAGTACAGGATTTTGGCGTTCCTCTTATCCGTTGACGTAAGGACAAAGTAGTCCTCCAGGTGGGGCCACGGGTTCTGAGACTCCTGGCTCTCAACCTGAGCGATCTCTGCCTCACACACAGTCGTTGCAGACTCCTCAACAGGCCCTCCATTCTCAGGCCGAATAAAAAGGTCTTCACTTTCCATAACGACAGGCAATAACTTGATAAGCCGATAACGTACACTGTAAAACTGTCTATAATGTGACAACGTCGTAAGTGAACACAACTCAAAACTTCAGAATTAAGCAATGCTGCTCAGCTAGCCGCTACTGAGTCGACCAATCACGTCTTGTCACATGTACATGTAATCAGCCAATAGCGTGACTGACGTACTCTTCGAGATACGCCCACAACAGACAGGAACAAACGTATGAATTTTGTTAGCGGGCTTAAAGTTAGCTTCACTAATTAGCTGTTAGTGGATTAGCGGAACCGTGCCCACCACTGTGTATATATAACTGTTCAATTCCAACCTCAAGCGTTATTCTGTTTCTTGCTCACGGGATTAAAAATCTCAGAATGATCTTTGCAACAATCGTGTGATGTTGCCCACAGTTCACCACTCTTGATTTCTTCGGGAGTGTAATAAAGATGAATTTACTTAGATCTGGAAATTTCCCAACATCATAGGTATTATTTATTACATCTGTCAATTTTCTAATTCCATATTCCTTATGCCTTTATCATCTCAATGATAATCCTGTCCTGCCCAGAAGCTTTCTTTTTTCCTCATCATTTTGATGACTGCTTGTACTTCAGATAGCAGGATTTCTGGAGTCAGGAAAACTAGGCAAGGTTGCTTTCGCATCATGAAATAAACCTCCTATATACTCTATCCATCTATTCAAAATATCAATCTTCTCAACCAGCATGGTACCATCCTTTGCTCAGATACATCCACTGTTTAAGGATCCCAGCTTTCTGTCAGAGATCTCATTTATCTTCTGAGGTACTTTGTATCCTACCGGAATTCGCCTTTCAATTTCTTCACACTGTCCATTCAGCCAGGTCTCTTTAGCTTCCCTATTTTAAAATCGGTTTCAAAAATTTTGGTACAAAGTCAGCAATTTAAAGGGAGGTCACAAGTCGATTATATTGACTCCAGTACTTAACTGGTACTTATTTTATCGACCCCGAAAAGAGGAAAGACAAAGATGACTTCAGCGGAATTTGAACTTATATATATCTTAATATCACTTGCTAAAAGTGCAAAGTAGGAATTACTTATTTTAACCACTTTGTGACGAAAGATTTTGTTCTTATATGAATTATATCACAATATTTTTTATCAAAGAAAGTTGAACTGATTATACAAAACAAAATAGTCATCAAGAAATTTCATGATATGAAGTTTCATCTTCAAGGCATCACCTTTGGGAAATTATTTTGTCTTGTTAATAGAGACTAGTAAACACACTAAATTAAATATTATATTTGTGCTTTTGGCATCTGAAGAAAAGCATCAAAATAACAAAATAAATATTTCATGAAAATTTATTTCATAAAGACGGTTGAGACATTTTTCTTCCGCAACCTACTTCAGTTGTGCAAAATATATTGATTTAAAATCATTCCAAAAAGAAATATTTTTTTGTACAATTGAACAATTTACAAAAAATATTTTTTAATGTATTGATTGCCATTATGCGTTTACTATACTGCAGTATATTCTAAATTTATTCCATTACTAAATTTCTCAATTTCAACAAAATACAAGGAGATCACAGATGTAAAAAAATATATCTAGAATCAATAATATCGATTCAAGGATTTAACTACTATTGATTAAATTATTATTGATTAGAATATTGATTTAGAAATATCTTCCATTTACTATATATTGTTCTACACATAGAGGTATTGACTATCAATATAATTTTCTCATGAACTTTCACAGTGTGAGGTGTTATATACAGTACATGGCTGATATTCTACAGGAGTATTTTATTGTCTCTTTAAGATCATAATTTAACTGAGTTCTAGTGTCAAGCTGGTATCAAAAATATTATTCTCTTTTGATGAATACTGAATTGGGAACATATGTTTTGCTGAAGGCTAATTAAACAACTGCAGATGTACCCAGACTTCAATTCTTGGTGCCAAGCCTAAATTTGTAAGTAAAGGAAAGATTACATTAAATACTATAATTTTTAAAAACTTATATAAGAAACGGTAGACGGACAATCCAATTCTGCTATTTTTTATAGATTTGAGAGCGGTAGAGAGAGAAAGAGAGAGAGAGAGAGAGAGAGAGAGAGAGAGAGAGAGAGAGAGAGAGAGAGAGAGAGAGAGAGAGAGAGAGAGAGAGAGAGAGAGAGAGCAATATTTATAAAATCTTAATCCTCTTTGTTTCTCAATTGTATTTCTCACTGCCTTTTAAAATAGAATTACAATATAATTTCTAGAAAAGTACTGACAGGTTATTTCAATTCTAGCGCTTACTATTTTAATATTTATACGTAAAAAATAAATTATTTATTTATGATTTATCTGATTAGATGAAGCCCTATGTTTGCTTTAAATTATATAGTTTAATATTTAAAAAGCAAAAGTTCAGGCATCTGGCTGTAAAAACGGAAATTCAAACCATATCCAAGTTTTCCAAGTTTGTAAAATTATCTCTCTCAACTTAGCAGAAAAAAATGGATCTAAAATAGTGAAAAGACGTATAACCATATGTATGTAACCTGCTAATGTTTTGATGGTGACTTAAATTGGGGTGCAAGAGACTTAATTCCGCTTTCCTAAAGATTATTGAAATTTTATGTAGCAGATACATAGAATCTATTATCTAATTTTAAATATTCAGCTGGTTATATGAAAGAATTCTGATATAATTAAAGAAATAACTATACCATGTCATAGGTTTTGTTTCTTTCATATGTTACTATTGGTAGTTACGTCATCATTTAATTCTTTTTTTCTATTTACGATTTGGGAGATACATTATGAGTTTCTTTGGGAAAATGTTTACAGATATTCGAAGTTAAAAACTCTGAGAGACTACTCATTCATACACACACCGAATTATTGCTATTTTCTTGGAATATATCTGTGTTTATGCATGAAAATATATTGTACATATAAGCATATACTTTTTTTAAGACGCGCTTGTGCATCCTTTCATGTGAACTGTTTACAAATGAAGAATCGGACATATTTTCTACAATCTTTCCATTTCGATATTTAGTCCATAACTAACAAAAGTAATTTCTTCTATTTTCTGCTGTCATTTCCAGGAAATTATAGTAATATTGATTATTGGCATATTATTGTCATGTTTCTTATACGTAATTTCAAGCTTGTATGCACGTAAAAGTTCCTTAAAATTTTGCTCCAGCACTTTGTAAGACAGGTGGAAGTTTGTATGCAGTAAATAACTTTCCTCCGAGAAGTTTAAACTGGATTACAACGCACGCACACCTCGCGCGTGTACACAACACACACACACACACACACACACACACACACACACGCAAACAGGTATATATTTAGTGTAAGATAGAGATGAGTATGATGACAAATGTATTTGCCATAATATTTCTCTCACTTGAACGTGTATTTCTCCATAATCTATAGATCTATTTTAAAGTGTTGCTCACGTATATGTAACAGTAGTGAAAGTGTTCTCTTCAAATTTTATAATTTTGGTAGCTGAGTGTAGGAGACCTGCCTTTCTGTTCAATCTTTTAGAACACCTATTCTGAACTATACGTTACAGCGTATTCGTAAAGTGATTGCTATGAAATTCATTTCTTCTTCTTCTCCTCCTCCTCCTCCTCCTTCTCCTCCTCCTTCTTCTATTTTATATTTTAGCATGATTTCGGGGCATTTTAGTTACTAGCTGGGTCTCTGTCTGAGATCTAAAGCTATTAACTATGTCATAACAATAGGAATATTTTCGAGAGATGAGCTGCTGAGGTTAGTGCAATGTTTTGGACATCGTGTATATTTGATTTTTCAGGTATTTTATCAATGAAAATTGAAAAGCCTCTTTTAATTATACCTAGTGCTCCTACTACTACCGGTAGAGTAAATATTTTTAGATCTCACATTCTGCTGATTTCTATTTCTAGGGTCTTGTATTTAGCTAACTTTTAGAATCTTTTGACTGAGCTATTTCGATCAGCTAGTACTGTCATATCTACTGGATACAAGGCATTTTGTCGATGATTCTTGATAATAATATGAAGTCTGTAGGCATTTATCTGTCTGTCAGTATGGATGGTAAATTCTCACAAAATAGTAACTTTATTACCCAATGTGACTGGTTTCGGGTGATGTTCATATCAGTTTTGGGGAAGGGAAATGTCATAATGACGACAGGTGTTCCAATGAAAGCACTGCTCTATTCAGACAGGTCTTGTTTTGTACTCAGTTATTGCGAAATTGGTAAGAACCTGAAACAAAAGGTGACCTGAGTCGTAGGAATGCTCTGATCCAAACTAGAGGGTAGCTTCATAAGGTGACTTACCCTCTATGGGTGAGTCACCCTTATGAGTTATATTTGTATTTATTCACACACACACACACACTCATACACATACATACATACACTACACTCTCTCACACACACCACCATCTCTCTCATACACACATACACACATGTACGCATAAAGAAAATTCACATAGAAATCCGTCAGTATGGAAAAAAGAATAGGATTCTGCTGTACGAAATAAATAAAAAAATTCCTTCACACTAGCAGAGAGGAAATACTCATAGATGTTATCCAGCAGGAATACCAGTACATAAGCCATATTTATCTCCAACGTTTCAACAATACTTTAGAATGAATGAATCAACAATAATAACAACAACGGCTAAACAGAAAAAAAAAAAGAGAAACACCCAAATAACCTTGATGGAATTATTGTAACTGGTTGCAAACTGCCAAATTATTTCATATCCCTTAATACTCTTTTAAATCTATAAACATGAAACAACACAATGCAGAATAGTTTAGATAAGCATTTATAACTTAGATAGGCACCCGCAGAGTTTTAGTGATTTATAAATAAAATTTAAAAAGATACTGTTTCCGTTTACTATTAGAATTACATATGTAAAATTGACCGTAATCTTTTCACTTAAACCACTCTCTTATATTGATGCTTTCACTTAGATGATGCTTTAGGCTACACAACGTCTTTGACATTTAAAATATCTTAAAAACTTTCTGTCAAATCAACTAATACTTTTCATGTGAAAAGTCTATGATTCCTCAAACCATAAAAGTTTTAAGCATTAAAATTCTTCGGAAGAAAAGAAATTCTCTTTCGTCATTTTTACTCTCGATGTCATCTTCATCCTTATTGTTCCTCCTTCCTTCTCTTCTTTCTTTTCCCTCATCCTACTCATCCCCCTTTTTTCCTTCATTCCTTCCTCGTCCTCCTCCTCCTCCTCCTCCACCTCGTCCTCCTCCTCGTCCTCCTCCGCCTCGTCCTCCTCCTCCTCTTCGTCCTCCTCTTCGAGGAGGAGGAGGACGAGGAGGAGGACGAGGAGGACGAGGAGGAGGACGAGAAGGACGAGGCGGAGGAGGAGGAGGCGGAGGACGAGGAGGACGAGGACGAGGAGGTGGACGAGGACGAGGAGGAGAAGGACGAGGAGGAGAAGGAGGACGAAGTGGAGGTGGACGAAGAGGAGGAGGACGAAGTGGAGGACGACGAGGACGAGAAGGACGAGGACGAGGAGGACGAAGTGGAGGAGGACGAAGAGGAGGAGGACGAAAAGGAGGACGAAGAGGAGGAGGACGAAGAGGAGGACGAGGAGGACGAAGAGGAGGGCGAAGAGGAGGAGGACGAGGAGGAGGAGGACAAAGAGGAGGACAAGGAGGAGGACGAGGAAGAGGACGAGGAGGAGGACGAGGACGAGGACGAGGAGGAAGGAAGGAATGAAGGAAAAAAGGGGGGTGAGTAGGATGAGGGAAAAGAAAGAAGAGAAGGAAGGAGGAACAATAAGGATGAAGATGACATCGAGAGTAACCTCCTCCTCCTCCTCCTCGTCGTCCTCCTCCTCGTCGTCCTCCTCCTCGTCAAGAATTCTCACAAACCTTGAACAAGCGGACGAAAGTTTACCCTGCAGACAGTTGCAGTGGAGTGTCAAAGAATGGTAAACTTACGTCAGGACGTAAAGAAAATTGAAGAGGAGTTCTCTCAAGTATAAGCGTACCGACCGGGAAGGTATAAACAAACCAAAAAAAAAAAAAAAAAAAAAAAATTTAAGACCAAACCCATGCTACGGATGTGGAGCCCTACATTTCAAGAAGGACTGTCTTTTCAAAACACAAAAATGTTAGTTTCAAAAAGTAGGACACAAGAGTTCACATTTCAGAGCAAATTTAGGAAGATCGAACATAAATTCTAAAGTTCAAAGAGGAAAATTATACATGTAAAAGTAAACGAAGTGAATATTAAATTACAAGTAGATACTGGTAGCGACATTTCGATTATTAATACTGACACTTGGATAAGAATTGGGAAACCTACGTTAAGAAAAACATCTAAAATCGCACGTAGTGTGACAAGTGAAAAACTACACTTCGTAGGCGAATTGTGGAGGGATATCATATTTCGGGGAAAAACCTTTTAGAGTAAAAGTTTTCGTGGTAAAAAACGCAAACAATCTGTTCGGTACGGACTGGTTGGAGTTGTTTGACTTATGAGACCTCTCCATAAGTCTGCTCTGTAAAAAAAAAAAAAAAAAAATAGATAGCTGATCAGTAAAAATAACTCAGCAGTCGAATTAAAGAAAAAAAGTTTAATAACTTGTTTCCTGAAGTGCTGTGGGATCAATTAGGTCTCTGTTCTAAGACGACTGAGGCTTGTTTTCAAATAAAGGAAAACATTGTACTTGCATTCAAACCTAATTGAAAGGTACCATTTGCTACGCTAAAGCAGGTAGAGGAAGAATTAGACAAACTAGAGAAATTGGGAATTATTTAAAAAAGTAGATTATTCTAAGTGGGTTGCACCAACTGTGTGTATTAAAAAAATAACAAAATCAGGGTGTGTGCCAATTTTTCTACTGGTTTGAATGACTGTCTAAAAATGCGTCACTATCCACTGTCTACTGCGGAGGATAATTTTGCAAAATTAAATGGGTGGTAAAATATTTTCGAAACTGGATCTGTCTAATGCGTATCTATAAATTAAAGTAGACGAGGAATGCTTGAAGCTTCTAACAGTGAACTATACAGTGAGGACTATACAAATATAATAAATTGCTATTTGGTCTGAAGGTATCACCTGCAATATTTCAACAGGCTATGGATGCAATGTTGGCGGACTGTCAGTTTGCAATTCCATACCTCGATGATGTATTAATTAAAAGTGAATCGCGTGATCAGCATATCGAAAATGTGAAGTGTGTTTTTTAAAAAATAAGAGATTACGGTTTCACACTCAGTGAGGAGAAATGTGAATTCTTTTTGCCTAATAGTAAATATTTAGGACAAATTATAGATAAAAACAAATGACCTGACCCGTCGGGGTTAGATGCAATTAAAATTATGCCTCCCGCAACTAACATAGTGACATTACAAGCTTTCCATGGCCTAGCGACCTATTATCAAAATTACATACCAAACATGTATTAACTGAGAGCTCCACTAAATAATTTGTTAAAGAAAGACACCAAATGGAATTGGTCAAATAACTGTCAAAAGGCGTTTCAGGATATTGAAAAAGAATATTAATTTCGGATTTGTCGCTGCCTCATTTTAAGCCTGCTGCGGAGATTCTTGTAGCTTCTGACGCTTCTGAATACGGCGTAGGAGCAGTTTTGTTGCACAAATATAAAGACGGTTATATGAAGGCTGTGGTCCATGCCTCACGTGCTCTGAATGCAGCAGAAAGAAAATAGTCAGATACAGGAAGAAGCTCTAACGGTTATTTTTGCCATGAAGAAATTTCACAGATTTCTACACGGTAGAAGTTTTCGGCTTCAGACGGACCACCGACCATTACTATGAATTTTCGGATCGGAGAAAGGAATTCCTACCCATACAGCAAACAGATTACAATGCTGAGGCACGATGTTGTTAAATTACAACTTTAAGATGGAGCACATTCCTTCTCAGAAAATTGGCCATACGGATTGTTTATCTGGGCTAATTCCAAAGAATGCGGAACCGCTGGAAGATACGGTAATAGCCGAGTTACAAAAAGAAAAGGAAATTAAACGTTATGTGTAATGTCATTCAGGAGTTGCCAGTGACTGTACAAGATATAAAAGGTAAATCAGAGGAGGAAAAATACATCATAAAAATGAAGGAAACTTTGAAAAATAAACAAAAGATAAACACAAATACAAACCATTTTTCACTCTGCAATGATGTATTAATGTACACACAAAAAGTGAAAGTACCAACTGTACTATAGAAACGGATATTACATGAATTTCATAGTGACACCCGAGGATGTCAAGAGCGAAAGCTTTGATGAGGAGTTACGTGTATTGGTCGACAATGGACCGGGACATTGAAAATTTGGTAAAATCATGCAGAGGTTGGTAAAATTATGTAGCAGCCAAAGCATCATAGGTGAAATACAAGTCGTGGTCTGAGACAAATAGTCCATGGTCCAGAGTACATATAGACTTCGCAGGACCAGTGAATGGCAAGTTGATAGCTGATATATCTCGCATTAAGTAAGACGACGTATTTTGTCGGATGCGTGACTGGCCTGAACAGCGTATCTCGCTGACTGACACTACTTACTGAGTCTGTCTACTATTTATTAGTAGTGGACCAGCCCACTTCTCATCTGGGGGCGTTTGCCACAACCCCCCCCCCCCCTTCGAGGTTTTCTCCTTTTCTCAACACAATATTATATATATATATATATTTCATTTCTTTTTCTTCTAACTTGAATTATTTTTCTCTTCTTATTTAGACTTTTTAAGAATTATATTTCTGTTTCACACACAACCATATTTTTTCCTTCAAAATTCCGCAGGTAGTACCAGTCTACATTATTTACTGGCAGCGCTACTACATATAACGACCTGACTTAAGTCATTCGAACGGACATATATTATTTTTCACTGTTCAGTTTTATCAGACATGTTTTCTTCAAAATATCTTTTATATTTTTCATTGTGTGTATATTATTTTTCACTGCGTGTAGTTCAGTTCCAATTTTATCAGACTTTTTTTCAGAATCTTTTTTATATATATTTCTCTGTGTGTATATTACTTTTCACTGTGTGAAGTTTAACTCCCATCTCGGGGTTTTTAACATTTTTCCACTGTGTGAGCTTCGAATTCTCGTCACCACTGATATGTCCCGCATTATGACGATGTATTTCGTCGTCTGTATGACTGGCCCGAACAGCGTACCTCGCTGACTGACACTACTTACTGAATCTGTCCACTGTTTATTAGTAGTGGACCAGCCCACTTCTCACCTGAGGGCGTCCACCACAACAATAGCTTTACCAAGTGGCCGGAAGTATGTAGGTGCAGTGAACCTACCTCGAAGGCAACAATAAAGTTCCTGCACGAATGTTTTGCTCGATATGGTTCCGGACACCATAGTATCGGACATTGGAAGACAATTTACAGGATACGAGTTCAAAAAATTCTGCAAAATGCATGCAATCAAGTACATGATTACCTCCAGCCGAAGTCAAATGAACAAGCAGAACGATTCGTAGATAGTTTCAAGCGGGCGCTACTAAAAGCAAGGAACGAGTTAGGAAATGAAGCGCTCACTAAATTCTTAAGGGTGTATAGAATAACGCCCAATCCGAATACCAGTTCAGGCAAGTCGCTTGCAGCGCTAATGTTGGCCCGAAAGATTAAATCGATCTTCAACAAATTGTTACCAAAAGGAAAAACTTATAAAAATAATGCAAAAAATACAAGAACACTAAAGAGAGATGGCAGGATGGTGTAGCGATTAAAAGAATTGGAAATATGATGTATTTAATAAAAAAGGCCAGCGATGGGAGCATAAACGACATCTAAATCAATTAAAAATCAGACATACAGAAGAAAGGAAGGAAATTCCAGTGAAAATCGAAATCTCAAATGGGGAGATGTTGTGGCGTGAGTCACGACACCCCCTGTGAGAATAGACTTCACCAAACGACTATAAATAGTAGCGGTATGAGTGAGTGTATGTGTGTGAGTGTGTGTGTATGAGAGATAAATAGATAGATAGATAGATAAATAGAGAGATAGATAAATAAATAGATAGATAGATAGAGAGAGAGTAGGCGTTAATCGCAGGAATTCGTAAGGTGTCGTTTTGGCAGTTTGTAGAAATGTCGTTTGTTAGTTCATGTATAGTTCGTGGATAGTTTGTTGGCTTGTTAAGTTGTTACCCCGCTTCGTTATATATGTTATCGTTACAACAAAGTTATAATGTAAACAAGTATCGTCATAAATAGTGGCGATACCATAATAATTGACGACGAGTAAATACGTTACAATAATGACGCTTTGCACCAAGTTAATAAATGTCGACTTCCTGGATGACACCTTAAAGCTTGAGACAGAGCTCGTTTTCTTATTTTACTCTTAGTTGAAAAAGTCTAAAAGACGGAAACCGGTACTAAAATGTACTTCATGATAAGATTAGTTTAGCATTTTCTACCTTGTCTTATTTTCCTTATGCATATCAACTCGTGTATTACTTTTCTACCTTCTACACACACACACACACACACGCACACACACACACACACACACACACACACACACACACACACACACACACATATATAGGCACACTCATACACTTTGATGAAAGAGTGACGACATGTGCTGACCTAACCGGTTGGAAGCACACAGTAAATTACAGTTTTCGTCGGTCACCTAAGCTTCAAATCACGCAGATCTGCAGGAAGATTGAATGAATAGTCATCTAAGAGGTGACGGACGTAAAGTTAGAAATGCAATTGGCAACGGGGAGATACAAGTAGATTGGCAATCATTTGTGAAGAGGGTGCAATGACCGTATATACATTATATGTGAGAGTGTGTGTTTGTGCGCGTGTGAATGTGCGTATACACACACACATATATATACACACACATTTACATACATACATATACACAGAAATATTTATGCGTATGTGTGTATACTTTAGTCATGTAAATGGATTAAATAAATAGTAAAACATAGATATTGGAATACAATTCATACCTTCTTCCCCCTCTCTTCTTCCCTCTATTTCTTTATCTCTCTTTTCCACACGCAAAACAGTCTCGCTTCTTATTTATATTATGTTGTCCCGATATCTTGGATATTCAATTTACCGTTGGCAATGTAACGCTGAAGTAACAGACGCGGCAATAAAAGAAATACAGAAAAAATACAACAGATAGATAAATAAAAACTAAAAATCCCCATATGGTTAATACATAAACAAATTATCTAGTTTCTTGAAGCTACCGGGAAAAATATGATCCTAAAAACGAATTTAACTCGTGTATAACTATGAAGCAGAAAATTAATGAAATGAATCAACAGAAATTATAACAGAAATAGATGAAAAAAATAAAGCGCGATTCTAAACAAAACTACTTGCAGGTATTTTCACAATAAAAATAGGAAGCTTTAACAACGACGCATGATATATAAAAATATTATAAATTTACTTTACAGCAATAATTTATGTATATGTATACATATATATATACACATATTACATATATACAGACACAGACACAGACACACACACATACATACACACACACACACACACACATATATATATGCATACATACATATTTTCAAAGATATATATCTACACACACACACACATATATATATATACATACAGACATATATATATATATATATATATACATACACACACACATATATATATACATACATACATGCATACATATTTTCAAGTATATTATATATATATATATATATATATATATATATATATATATATATATATGTACATTTATCTCTCTCTCTCTCTCTCTCTCTCTTTCTTTCTCTCTGTCTCTATCTATCTATCTATCTATAGGGAAAATTTTATACGCCAGTTATGGAAGTAATTCACTTATTTTGTGACATTATCCCTCCTCTCTCACCCTCTCTTTCACTCTCTTTATCTCTGTATCCTGGGAAGGTAAGCACACACACACACACACACACACACACACACAACACACAACACACACACACACACCACACAGAGACACACACACACACGCACACACACACACAACACACACACACAACACACAGACACACACCACACAGAGGCACACACACACACACGCACACACACACACAACACACAGACACGCGCACGCGCACACACACACACACACACACACACACACACACACACACACACACACCGCACGCACACACTTACGCACACGCATTTCCATACACTTTATATATTTGTGTTAAAAATACGGTTAAATTCTCGTTTCTCTTTTTATCAATTTTGTTTTTCATATTTCCGTATATGTTCTTTGCAGTATGTTTGGAATAGTAATATTCCTAGATCCATCATTAGCGTTTCTGCAGATTCATACTTTTATATTAAAACAAACTGTTGCTTCTTTATAATAGACGTGATTTGTAAAGATATAAGCCTCTATTTTACTTGGAATGTCTAGAAACGTTGACAAGAGATTTAGACACTATAATGTTCCAAACGACTACAGTTAAAGGAATAAATGATTTGGGCTAAAATGAAACATTGGTAAAAAGAAAAAAACTAGAACACAGTCGTGCTTTCATTATATGTCTATATATGATGCTGTTTGCATATATACAACACTCCCTGTGTGAATTGATGTATTATCATCCTGAAAGATTGTCTTTCCCCCAGGAAACAGTTCCGCAACCATAGGATGAATTTGATCGGATAAAATGCTTAAATAGTCTTGACTATTAATTCTGCCACGAAGGGAAATCATTGGGCTAGCGGATTTTCAAGATATAGCTCCCCACCATATCATCACAGATCCTCCTCTATTTTCAACAGTTGGAGGAAGGCAGTCTGGGTAAAATGTCTCTTTTGGCTGTCTCCACACGTATACTCGGCCGATGGTCGGAAAGAAAGTAAAGGATGACTCGTTTCAGAAAATAACATTCCTCCACTGCTCTGGGGACCAATTCTGTAAGTTTTCACTCCACTCTATGCGCTTTGCAACGTTTGTTTTTGAAAGTAGTAGTTTTCTGATTGCAGCCCTTCCGTGAAATTCGGCTTTGTGCAGGTCCCGGCGAACTGTTTTTTGGAAACTGGGTTCTCGAGGTGGTCATTAAGCTCTGCTGTAATTTTGGGAGCTGTACTTTTGTGATCCTTTCTAACAATTTACGTAAGAGTCCGATAGTCCCTATCTGAAAGTTTGGTTTTTTTTCGGAGTTTTGTTTTGACGAGGAGGTTTTTCCCTCTTTCTCATAGGCTGTCATTACTTTCGCGACAGTACTTTTTGATACACCAAACATTTCGGTTGTTTTTGTTACGCTAGCGCCTGCCATACGAGCACAAACAATTTCACCTCTTTGAAAGTTCGGATGCTCGAACATAAGGACCATGACAACTGGTCTGTCAGAAGACCTCCAAACGATCAGTGACACACACAAGACATCTGATCAATAACGAGCTGCTACGACTCCGAGTGAACATTGCAGCACTCCAGGAAACGAGGCTCCCAGATTCGGGAACCCTTCGTGAAAGAGACTATACCAATTTCTGGCAAGGGAAAGGCATAGATGAAGTCAGAGAACATGGTGTCGGCTTTGCTATGAAGAATTCTCTGCTGAATCTGGTAGAACTCAACAGTGACGGTTCAGAGTGGATGCTCTGACTTCGACTGAACACTTCTGATAGGCCTGTCAACCTTATCAGTGCTTATGCTCCAACCCTCTATTCCTCACAAGATGTCAAAGATAATTTCTACGATCAACTCTCTAGGAAAATACAGGCAATCCCAAATGGAGAACAGCTGGTGATACTTAGCGACTTCAACGACAGAATGGGAGCTGATCACAGCTACTTGCTAGGGTGTCTGGATCGGTATGTGGTTGCAACATGAACGAAAATTGGCAACGGCTACCTGTCTGTCTGCCTGTCTGTCTGTCCGTCTGTCTGTTTATCTATCTATCAATCTATCTACCTATCTATCTATCTATCTATCTATCTATTTGAGCGACAGATATTGCGCAGAAAATCAGTTTCCGCCTAGTAAATTCTGCTCATACGGCACCCTCTACTCGACCGAAAGCTATTTTTAGCAGAACCCCAGTTGTAAATGATGTGATTCGATCTTCTTAACAATTCTACTGCCATACCTACGTCTAGCCAATGAAATTTTGTCTTGTTATTGATGCAATGCAGTACAACTTCTTTGAATGATAGACTTTTGACTAGTTTCCCGGGTATTAAGTCAGCTGTGACTCACATTTCATTGGAAAGGGTAATATTTGAAAGTAAACATTGATCCGATGCGGGTGAGAACCATGCCATCGAAGACTATGAAATGTAAGAAAAAGAAAATGCAAATTAATTCAATGTTGTTTCCAGTTGTCGTTGTCCTTAGAGTACAAATAAATGTTATGTATGTTATTTTATTGATCTTTTGACAAGAATAATATTTATAACATTGTGTTCTTGTCTCTTGATCAATAGTTGCTTGAAGAAAAGCCAGCTTATATGTCACGAAGGAAAGTCTTTTGCTACATCAAAGTATTCTGAAATGATGAGTCATTTTCTTTCATTAATTTGTGAGAAAAATTGGTTCAATTTGACTTGCCTTTGAACATTTCTGAACTTTTCTTGTATCAACAACCAATCTCTTCTATATACTGTCTTTTGCATCTTTTACACTTCTTTCTTTCTTTGAATAACAGTTAGATTATTTTAGGAAGCGCAGCGATTGTGCATGTATAAGTGTTTGACGAGCGTGCGTGTGCCTGTGTATAT